>NW_022589712.1:41346361-41560662 GCF_004348235.1 Phoca vitulina
TTTTTTAAGATTTTATTTATTTATTTGAGAGAGAGAGAATGAGAGAGCGAGCATGAGAGGGGGGAGGGCCAGAGGGAGAAGTAGACTCCCTGCTGAGCAGGGAGCCTGATGCGGGACTCGATCCCAGGTCTCCAGAATCATGACCTGAGCCGAAGGCAGTCGCTTAACCAACTGAGCCACCCAGGCGCCCTTTAATGATTGTCTTTAACTAAAAAAATGTTTATAGAACTAGTCCGACTTTCTATTATGTCTTTTTTAAGTTTGTAAGTAACATTTTTAAGAAATATATCCATTTAAAATTATTTAACTATATTATTTAACTATATTAGTCTTTAAAAAAAATCATAGTCATGTCCCATTTTACATTAAAATGCTATTTACCTGTACCTTCTCTCTTTCTTTTCATGAGATTTTAACGGATGTTTGGCTAGTGTATTACTCTTCTTAAAGAACCAACTTTTGATTTTGTTGATCATCCCCACTGTGTTTTCTTTTCAATTGCTTTTTTTTAAATATGCTCTTAACTATATCCTTTCCTTCTATTTTATTGGATTTATTCTATTTTTATTTTATTAAATTCTAAGTGAAGGATTTTACTTATTAATTTTCAGAATTTCTTATTTAAAATGTACATTTAGGGCTAAAATTTTTCCTTGCTGGTCATCTGTCATTGTATTTTTAAAGATTTGGTATGTTAGTATTTCATTATTTACTTCTATGGATTTTAAAATTTACATTATGATAGTCTGATTACTGAGTTCTTTAAAAGTTTTTATAATCTTCCAGATATGTAGATTTTTAAAAACTCATCATTTTGTTACTTCTTCAACTGTCATTCAAGAATGTGATCTGCACTTGTGTATATATAAAATTATACTTGTTTACAAATGTATTTTTAATTTTCTTATGTGTCATTTTATGACAAAGCATTTAGAGCTATGTTAAAATGGTGATTTTAACCTCCCATGATGGTGGATTTGTTAATTTCTTCCTACAATTCAATTTTTGCTTTATATATTTTGAGGGTATTTTATTTTATGCCTGCATATTTAGAACAGTTTTATAGCTTCTTGGTGAATTAAGTCTTCTAAAAAGTATTATGTAGAGACTCTTACGAAGTTTTGGTTTAAAGTTGTTTTGTGTGATGTCAGTAGAGCAACATCATTTGGTTCCTTTGTTCCAGATACTTTCCATTCTTTAACTTTCAACCTTTGTATCCTTTGTGGAGAGCATGTAGCCAGATTTTTAAAAATTACAGACTGACAGCCGGAGCTTTTTAATTTTAAATCAGTGTCAATTGACAATGATTATATATTTAAACATTTTATATCTTTTTTAAATTTATCCCATACTTCCTATGTTTTTCTACTTTCTTGCCTATTTGGATGTTAATATTTATATTTCTTTTATATAAGAACTTTAACATTTTCTCAATATACCTATTTTTTCCATATCCTCTCCCAAATGCTCATGACTTTATATTAAGTAGTTTTTTTCTTTAGGGCTCTTTTTCAGCCTTGGCATTTTTTGGCATTCCTATGTTATTTAGAATGTTATTCAGGTTATTTAGAATTCACTTTGCTTCCTATTAGCAATCCTTTGTTACCCTAATCCCCTATAATTAACAATTCTTTATCTTGCCCTATTCAAATTACTGTGTGGCTGGACTCTGAAAAATAATTTAATCCATAACGGGATGGAGTAAACTTAATGTGAGATGCAAATGAATCTGAATGGCACAAGAGGTAGATTTAAGTTGCTAATGTCAGGGCTCCACTCAGATCCCTTAGTATTTGGTGGGGTTTTTTTTCCAACAGCCAGCACCAGCAGCTCTTTTATAGAGAATGGCTATTAAATACTGAAGTTCACTGCCTGTGGAGAGCCAGAAGACCTGCAAATTGCCTCTTCCCTCTCCTTCCCTATAAACAATAGGAGTATAAAAATTCCTGCTACTGGGGCACCTAGGTGGCGCAATCAGTTAAGCATCAGACTCTTGGTTTTGGCTCAGGTTGTGACCTCAGGGTCCTGATCTTGAGGTTTGGAGATGGAGCCCCACCTCAGGCTCAGTGGGGAGTCTGCTTATGATTCTCTTCCTCTCCCTCTGCCCCTCCGCCCACTCTCTCTCTAAAATAAATAAATCTTAAAAAAAAAAAAAGTTCCTGCTACTTTGGCTTGAGTCAGGAGAATGCCCAGGTGTGGTAACTTTTAAAGGATCAGACTGAAGCTACAATACCAATAGTACTCTGCCCTTGTTACTTCCCCAACTGTTCACAAGAATCTTCATCTCAGGTTCTCTTTCTGAGGAAGTTGATATAAGACACTTAGTCCATCTGTTCTACTAGTTGTATTTCAGATAGTGTATGTTTTTCAGATTGTAATATTTGAGATAATTGTACTCAGTACAATTTTGGCCCGTGTACTCCTATCTATCTGGAGATACTGGCTTCTGTATATGATGAAATGTATTGGGGAATTACAAGGGCCAGACTGTAATGTGTTTCCCCCCTAGTGAAATCAAGGATAAAGGAGGTGAGAAACCTTAGGACAGAAGCACTATGTCCCCCAAGACAATGGGTAATCTTTGCCATTTATTTTTCCAATAAGCTTCTCATTAGATGAGGGTTGTTTTTTTTTTTTTTTTTTTTGAAATACTGGGGGGAGGTTGTCCTTCTAGTTTGTAATCTAAGAGCACCAGGAGTTCACAGATGGAGGGGCAGAGGATTTAGTGCTCAGACTGTCAATTCCAATGGTTATTTTAGTCAACATTTTAAGCAAGTAGAATTTTTGCACATCCTTCATATTATTCTCATGGACAGCTTCATTAATATATGATCATTTTCCCTGCTTTCTATAGTGAGAATGTAGGCATGATTCCAAACTGAGAGCAGGGAAAGACAAACTAAAGTTTGAAAGATGTTTCTCTAATCTATTTTCCTTTTTTTTTTCTTAAGATTTTATTTATTTATTCGACAGAGAGCACAAGCAGGGGGAGCCAGAGGCAGAGGGAGAAGCAGGCTCCCCGCTGAGCAAGGACCAGCCCCCCCCCCCCCCCCAAAGCGGGACTCGATCCCAGGATCCTGGGATCATGACCTGAGCTGAGGGCACACGTTTAACCAACTGAGCCACCCCAGGCGCCCCTCTAATCTATTTTCTTACTGTGCCACAAGCCAAACTACTTCGGGCTACTCTATATAGTTGAATTCACTTTCTCTCTCAAGAGTTTTCATGGATTCCACACTTCACCCCCACCCCTATTTCTAGATACCTTGTTTTCCTCTATGGTTGATTTTCCGAAAGGATCCAGCATTCAGTGCTCATTTTTAAAATTCTGGCAGGAACCAAAAGCCTTGCTTTGGCACACATTCCATAATTTAACCAGAACATTAACAATACCTTTGTAAGTAAAAATATTGCCACTCTGGAAAAAGGAAAAATAGATCCTCTATATGCGTCAAACCTCTCGTTCAGCTATTCACAACCTTTTGGGAGAGGACGCTTTCTTTTTCGCCCAACATAACTTACAGTTCCGGTAAAAGGGAGAGGGAAGATAGAAGACCGCGCAGGGGAGTCACAAAGCCAGGGAGAAGGCAATGGGATCTCCCCAGGTGTTCGATGAGTGCTTTGCCTTGCTTGTTTGAGTTCCAGAAGAAATAAAGATGATACCGATAGGCTGGGAAGGGCTCAAAAACCAAGACCAAGTGCTTCCTATCCAGAGCTGGTGTACAGTCCTCCGAAAGCCGCACTGCTGGACGCCGGAAGTGTGGGACGACCAGTGTCCGAAGTGTGGGCGCAACGGCTGCTGGGTACCGCGCAGGCGTCCTGGAGTCTCTCACCGCCGAGCGAAGTGGGCTTGACGGAAAGGTGGCGGAAAAGCTCTCTGTGCAGGTTCTCCTCATCCTCAGTTTCACTTTGTGGTTCCTGCAGAGGAAGAATGGGACTGTCATCTGGGCAACAGTTGCTGCTGCCGGTAAAATTCCACACACCCCTCAAAATGGGCAAAAGGATAAATAGAAGACTGTCAGACGATGCCTGGATTCCTTGTTACCTCAAGATTCTATTCTAACAGTTGTACAATGTTGATTTCAGCGGACGTATTTTTTAATTGTTTTTTGAAATTCTGTTAGAGCAAGTTGAAAGTGTAATTAGTTTTCCAGCCAACGAAATTTATGCGTCTGAGTCAAACATATTTAAGTGTTACTGTGCCTTCAAAGAAGCTATTGATTTCTGAAGTGGTGTGTTTTGAATGATTTTTTTTTTTTTAACTGTTTGGATTTAAGTTATGCTGCAGAAGTCTTAGTAAGAAACATTTGGTTTTGTACAGACTTTATTTCCACTAAAGGTCATATCCTGACAACCTTCCCCCACCTCCCCAAACTAAGAAACAAATCACAAATTCTCACCAACATGTTGAAGACCAGTGAAGAATCAGTGACTCTTAGAAGCAAAACAATTGCTCTTTGGATTTTTCTTCAGCTCTTGGAGTAACTTCCAGCCTGGGTCTAACTGGCATTCCCTGTATTCATATCAAGTACTGAACTAGCTGTAGGAAAGTCAAGGCCTGCTCTCCTCATGACCCTCAGCTGAGCACTCACTTCCTCCTGTTGGCAAGGTGGACCTTGTACTGCTCCTGGAACAAACTCTAGAAAAGAGCAAATATTGAGGAAACTAAAATTGGCAATACTTTACAGAGATAACTTGCAGATACGTAATTAAGAGAAAGTCAAGAGGGCCATAATCAAGATTCTATTCTAACAGAGAATGTAGGCATGATTCCAAACTGAGAGCAGGGAAAGACAAACTAAAGAAGAATTTTCCTTAAGAAGAAATTTTTATTTTTCTCTTCTAAATGCGGAAGAAAACTATCCAGCAGGTAGGAACTCCCCCTCTGATTTTTTTTCCTTTTTAAGGTCAGAGTTGTGCAAATATAAATAATCTAGAAGTAACTGAGCAATACTACATGGTAGTCAATAGTTTTAAGACTAATGGGGGTAAGAAGTGGCAGCAGTCTTAAATTAGCTGGTCAGCCCTCTGCTATTTTATGAGTATCTAGGTTGTTCTTTCTGGTGTATTTAGTGGCCCATGCTTTTATAGAAAATAGATAACAAAAAATACAATAAACTTTTATTGTACATATTTGCTTTAGATATGCCATGAATATTTAAACAAACTCAAATTTTAATTGGAGCAACAAGAAAAATCTAATACAGTTTTGCACTGAGAACGGTGTGTGTGCTTCATTTGATTTTCTATTCAGAATGAATAGACTCCTTTCATCTGGTATTCCACCCATTAGTAATAATAGTAGCAATAAAAGGTTAATCAATTCCTACTGAGAATGGAAATTGTATGTGAGAAAAAAGCTGCATAGTTAATAGTAATCCTTTGAAGAACAAAGACCAAGATCTCTTCTTTATTAATTCTTTTCTCCATATCAATTGCATTTTTCATATTCTTTTATTTGAGCACCACTGGGGTATTTGTTTTTAAGAAACAATATTTGATATCTTGGTGTAGTATCCACTCGTTTACAGTGTACCCAGTGTCTGAACACATCGTAGAGTTTTAATAAATGTTAAATAAATACGTAAGACAATGTTTAGCTATGCCATGTTCTATAATACTTGATTTCAGTATGAAGAGAAAAACCTTTTTATAGGCTTAATATTACACTTCGCCAAATAATAATAATAATAATATTGAAACTTGCACTTGAATTCTTATAAATATCACAGAATCATAGCAAGTGAATGCATGGTCGTGATTGATTTTTATTTTGAACAAAACAGCTATAAAACATTAATTGGATAAATTTGAGGACTAGTTGTTAGATAATATCAGGGGCTTATTGTTAATTGAGTTGAGATAAAACTCATTTTATATAAGAAAATATCCTTATATTTTAGAAGTACATAATGAAATATTTAGGGGTAAAATGTCATGATGTATGTAATTTATTTTTAAGTTTTTAGCAAAAAATACATGAATATAGCAAAGTGTAAACAATTGTTAAATCTAAATTTTATATGCTTCTCTCTGCTTTTCTCTGTTTGAAATTTTTCATAACAAAAATACAAAGATAAGACCAAAGAAAAAGGAGGAAGGAAGGAAGAACACTAGCATTGTTTAATAGAAAAAACAAAACAATGAATATAGAATCAGGACACCCAAGATTAGGGGTCATAGCTAATACTATATATGTAATTATAGTTAAGCCATGTAATTGCTCTGAATTTAGTTTTCTCATTTTTTTTTTTAAGTTTTCTCATTTTTAAAATGAGTACTCCACAATGAAATACTACTACATATCCACCTGATGGTTAAAATTAAAAAGACTGATAATATGAAGTGTTGGCAAGCATATGGAACATATGTTGCTGGTAGCAGTATAAGGTTGTATTACCACTTTGGAAAACTGTTCAACATCTTCTTCATATATATGGAACCTATGGCCAAACAATTCCACTCCCGGTTACATACAAAAGACAAATGAGTGCATGTTAACAAAAGTATTATGCAAAATGTTCACGGTTTTATTAATAATAGCAACAATATCAACAGGAGAATGGATAAATATTGGTATATTCATACAATGAAATGCTATGCAGCAATAAAAAATAACCAACTCTGGTATATGATACAATATAGATGAAATTTATAGATACTATATTGACAGAAAGTAGTCAGGCACAAACACATATTTATTCTATGGTTCTATCTGTATGAAGTATGAGAACAGACAAAACTAATCAGTGATAATAAATAATAGTGGAAAACTTATGGGATTCTGGAAATGTTTTATATCTTGAGTTGGGTGTGATTACTCAGGTCCATATACATGTAAAAAAAAATCATGCTGTACACTTAGGGTGAGAGTTCTTTATGCACTTTCCTGTATCTTTGCTATCCTTCAAATACGTAGAATAAATAAAATACAATATTAATATCCAAATCCCAGGAGGGAGGAGCAAATAAGATAATGTATCATTGTTTACTAAATTATATAAATTAAATTATAAAACACTATACAAATTTCATATATTTCCATCTTCTAAGCTAAACTGTAAAATTTTTGCTAGAAGTAAGAGTTTAATTTTAAGTTGTGACCATTATTATTTGTACTGTTTGACCCACACCTTTTCGAAATCCAATTCATTTTGGACTAAGCCTTGCCACAGCCTTATTCTTAAATTATCATTTTCACTGTTCCATTGGTAGTGGAAAAATTTACTTGAGAGAGAGAGATTGTGAGAGAGAGCATGGTGGGGGGAGGGCAGAAGGAGAGGGAGAAGCAGGCTCCCCACTGAGCACGGAGCCTGATGTGGGGGCTCAATGCAGGGGCTCAATTTGGGGGCTCAATTCGGGGACTCAGTGTGGGGGCTCAACGCAGCAGGGCTTGATCTCAGGGCCCTGGAATCATGACCTGAGTCAAAGGCAGATGCTTAACCAACTGAGCCACCCAGGAACCCCTATGCCTTTAATATTCTCAAAGAGACATACTAGCTGCTTTGGTAAGGTTTAAAGCTAGCTTTTAAATAGGAGATTTTAGTGCTCAGACCTTTAGATGTTACTCATCAAGAATACTTGAATGTAAGTACTCACCTCGCATGATTCCCGTCTTTCAAAACATCAAGTACAAATTGGTCTTTAAGAAGTGTGCAAATGACACATAATATGCTGAGCAGCATGTGATCATTTGAACAGAAGATTTGAAAATAGTTAAATCACTCTGAAATCTCTGGAGACCTTATAATTAAGGCACAGAGGGCCGCCATTCTGAAAGGTAATATATCTTTTTAAACACCCCCTTTTTCTGTTCTCATCTTCCAAGGTTTCATTTCATAAAAAAAAAAAAAAAAAAAAAAAATGTTAGTTGACATTATAAACAGATGCCGGAAAAGCACTCATCCAACTCATGAAAAATTCAGCATAAGTTTTAAGCAAACATAGCAAAATCACTTATTAGGAAAAAATGCAGTCTGATAGATGACCATGATTATCAGGTAAATTATTCATTTTTCTTCACAAAGCAATCACCCAGTGAAGACTCACTCATTATTCACAGGTTGTCAGGGAGTACAGGGTGAGAAGTGAGGATGTGGTATGAGTTTGCATTGCCATGTAAGTTGCAGAGAAATGCTAGAGTGCCCCAAAGCTACCTGAGTGCAGTAAGAAGTCCAAATGAAGCCAGGGTAAACATGAAGTCTGGGATCACAAATTTACAAAGGATCCATTGTAAAATTAACATGACAGTGCTGCAGAGACAGACTAAACTCTCATAGAGTCATCAGAGCCCAGAAATTTTTTTTCTAGAAGCTAAAATCTAGCTGCATTAGGGATGTAAACACAAATTCATGACAGTCTTATTTTCAAAATTCTCAAAAACAAAAATAATTATAAATCTGAAGCAGCACTTGAGTGGGTTGCATGTTAAGATATTTCTGTCAGAGACTAAACTTTGAAATAATCATTATTCCAGCTATCAGGTAACACTATACATTGTTTTATGCTCTGTAAGCTTCAGAAAGTTCTAAATGTTACATATGAATTGGTGTAACATTTAACTTGCTAAGTAAAGATATTGATTTCAGTGTGTGTTTTGTGGAAATTAAAAATTACTTTATAGTTTTATCTAGTACAATTGTTCAAGAGAAATTATTTTCCTTTTGAGCCAATTGCATACCTTTTCATTCAGACCAATCAATCAATATTTATGGCCTTTGTTGTCCAATTGTATTTGAAGTTGGTTTTGAGGATAAGTTGTAGTCAGAATAGTTCTGCTCTCCCATGTCTGCAAATAGTCATAGAGGATATCAGATAGATGTCACCTATTTTAACCCAAAACTCAGGGTTGCCTTTTAGCTGAAAAGTAATGTTTTCACAGCTCATCATACATAATTCAGTCCTATTTTCTTTCAGGGTTTATCTGTATCACAGAGTTGTTATGTGGCTTATAGTTAGGACACTGAAAAATTCTAGTTTGTTTTGCAATATAGGGCTCAACTCTTACCACATATTTCGAATTGGGTCATATTCAGAAATAAATATGTATCTTTCATACATAATCCACAATCCAATAGGTTTTACTACCACATAGATCCAAGAAGAGATCCCATAGGAAATATGTATCTATATTAAAAGTAAATTTGGAAATCTAGTCCCATCTCAATAAAAAGTAACTCTCTTTGGGGGAAACTGGAGTAATGACTGATCAAGTTATACCTAAGATTAAATAGCAAATCACTACAAAGTAATATTCAATGTAAAGGAAGCTGAACTTTTAGTTCAATTTGTTCCCCCCAATGAAACCCTGTAGGCAATCTGGCCCAGAGTTATAGAATCAAAGGAGCTGAAGGCAGGGGCATTAGGAGTTGGCCTGGTCTGTCTTCCCACCTTGATATTTGATTACAGTAAAAAGGCCACATGAAAATTTGGTCTAGAGAGTAAGTTCACTAAAAAATCTACTTACTATAAATGAGTGCTTACAATCACAAAGACAAAGAAAAATGTTATACTGAGAGATCTTGGACTGGAATTTCTCTTTCTGCTTATCTTTCACTTCCTGCTTTGCACTCACTTTTGAATTCTTAAATACACAATAAATGACCTTTTTCTTCTTAATGATATAGTTGGCCTTTTAAAAGTTTTAGCCTCTTTTAAAATGATTTGTGTGAGACACACATTTATTTACACTCTTTGCATTTAAGTGTCCAAAACTAGATGTGGATTAACATTTAAGAATTGAACAGTGAGTTCAGGGAAGTCTATGGAGTAACACTGAAAAGTCAGGAGAGGAAAGAGCTGTTGGAGGTTGGAAAGCAAGGTTAATCCCTGCCATGCACCGCAGACTGGTCACAACAGGTGATTCTACCAGCACTGAATAATTATTAGGGAATAATGAGTAGGAAGAAAGTTTTGAGAATGAGTGGGCTAAAGCATAGGCAAAAAAAAAACAAACCAGCCTTTTGTGTACTGCTGACCCTGTTTAACCCAGTGATTCTGGACATTTTCTCCATTTTGGCAGGTTCCATTCCACTAATTGATATGTTCCACTTATTCTCTCTGAAAGGTTTCTTTCTCTGGGTTATTTTAGATATTCTACTAGATGGTATTAGTTTCTATATCACTGAAAGATTTTGGTTTCCTCACTCCTCTTTCCTCCCTTTCTCCCTTCTTTCAGCAGTTACTACTAGCTTAGATAGAGGAGTAATCTAGATGCTGGGATGTACCTAAGTGAAGAGAACTCCTGCCTTGAGGTTGCTTGTAGACTAACATGTGGATCAGACAAATGATATACATATTTTTATTTTTCTCCACATTTACTAAGGGTTTGATACTCAATCTAATTAAGTCCTAAAAAAAAGTATGAAGTCACCTGTACTAGTAAGCTCAGTCTGCCATAACAAAATGCCATAGACTGGGTGGCTTAGAACAAAAGAAATTTATTTTCTCACAGTTCTGGAAGCTGGAAATCTTAGATCAGGTTGCCATAATGGTCAGGTTCCAATGAGAGCCCTTTTCCTGGCTTATAGATGAGAGAACTATGGTGTTTCTTCCTCTTGTTATAAGGCCACAAGTTTTATTACATCAGGGCCCCATTCTTAGGATCTCATTTAACCTAGTCACCTCCTTAATGGCCCCATCTCAAATATAGTCACATGGGGGTGGTTAGGGCTTCAACATATGAAATTTGGGGGATATAGTTCAATTCATAGTATACCTCAGTAATATGTACTTCAGTGATACCTTCCTTCCCCCAGTTTGAATCCACCTAAGCTGTCTTCATCCCAGGTCTACTTCCAGCCAATTATTTAATATTTAAAAATTTCCAGTTCAAGGGGCACCTGGGTGGCACAGTCAGTTATCTGTCTGACTCTTGGCTTCGGCTCAGATCGTGATCTCAGTTCAGGAGATTGAGCCCCAATTGGGCTCCATGCTCAGTACAGTCTGCTTAAGACTCCCTCTGCTCCTCCCCACTTTCTTTCTCTCTCAAAAAAAGAAAAAAAAAATTTCCAGTTCAAAAAACCTTCTGTCCTCTTTTTGCTTACTTTCCAGTTCAAAGAATGTGATCTATAACTAATGTAGCATTTTGATGTATAATTATATATTTTGTCTTCCCTATGAGTGCCTCAAGGGCAATGTCTCAATTATCTATTTCTGTGTGACAAATCACACCAAAACTTAGTGACTTAAAATGAGGATCATCATTTTATTACCTTTCTTGGTTTTCGTGGGTCAGGAATTTGGGGAGGGTTTGACTGTATGGTTATGGCTCAAAGTCTTTATATTAGTATGCTCAGACTGCCATTACAAGAAGTTCAAGATCAAGGTGCCAGCAGAGTGGGTTTCTTGTGAAGTCTCTCTTCCTGGCTTGTGGTCATCTGACTTATCACTGTGTTCTCACATGGCCTTTTCTTTGTGCAGACATGAAACGAGAGAGATCTCTGGTATCTCCTCCTTGTCTTATAAGGATACCAGTTCCATGGATTAAGCCCCACCTTTATGACCTCATTTAACCTTAATTACCTTCTTTTTTTAAAAGATTTTATTTATTTATTTAGAGAGAGAGCAAGCATGAGCATGAGCAGGGGGAGGGGCAGAGGAAGAGGCAGAGAGAGAATCTCAAGCCAACTCCCAGCTGAGTGAGGAATTTGTGGCTGGGCTTGATCCCATGACCTGCGATCATGACCTGAGCCAAAATCGAAGGTTAGATGCTCATCAGACTGAGCCACCCAGGTACCCCCTATATCTTAATTACTTTCTTAAAGACCCTATCTCCATATACAGTCACTCTGGGGCTTAGGGCTTCAACATATGAGTTTTGTGCGGGTCATGATTCAGTCCATAGCAGTCGACAATCTCACATGGATGGAATTGAAACACAGGACTGGAGGAGCTGGAGCTGTTTGAGTCTCTTTCTCTTTCTTCATATATTCTTAGGATCTGTCTGTGTGGTCTGTCCGTGTGAATTAGTTTTTCTGTTTTGTTTTGATTTGTTTTTACTTTAATTCCAGTTAGTTTAACATACAATGTTATTGTAGTTTCAGCTGTACAATATAGTGAGTCAGTTCCATACATCACCTGGTGGTCATCACAGTAAGTGCACTCCTTAATCCGCATCACCTATTTTCCCATCCCCCCACCCACTTCCTCTGGTAACCATCACTTTGTTCTCTATAGTTAAGAGTCTGTTTCTTGACTGCCTTGCTCACTCTTTTTTTTCCCTTTTGTTTGTTTTCTTCCTTAAATTTCACATATGCATGAAGTCATATAGTATATTTGTCTTTGTGTGACTGACTTATCTTGCTCAGCATTATACTCTCTAGCTCTATCCATATTGTTGCAAATGGCAAGATTTCATTCTTTCTTATGACTGAATAATATTCCATTATATATATAACACCAGCTCTTCTTTATCTGTTCATCAACTGATGAACACTTGGGCTGCTTCTCTATGTTGGTTCTTATAAATAATGCTGCTATAAACACTGGGGTGCATGTATCCTTTTGAATTAGTGTTTTTGTAGTCTTTGGGTAAATACCCAGGAGTATGATTATTGGATAGTAGGGTAGTTTTATTTTTAACTTTTTGAGGAACCTGTATACTGTTTTCAGTTTGCATTTCCACCAACAGTGGAAGAGTGTTCCCCTTTCTCCATGTCCTCCCCAACCCCTATTGTTTCTTGTATTGTTGATTTTAGCCATTCTGGCAGGTGTGAGGTGATAGCTTATTATAGTTTTGATTTGTATTTCCCTGATGATGAGTAATGTTGAGCATCTTTTCATGTGTCTGTTGGCCATCTGGGTATCTTCTTTGGAAAAATGTCTATTCATATCTTCTGCCCATTTTTTAATTGGATTATTCATTTTTTTGGTGCCGAGTTATATAAGTTCTTTATATACTTTGGATACTAACCCTTTGTTAGATATTTCATTTGCAAATATCTTCTTCCATTCCATAGGATGGCTTTTAGTTTTGCCGATTGTTCCCTTTGCTGTGCAGAAGGTTTTTATTTTGATGTAATCCCAGTTGTTTATTTTTTCTTTTATTTCCCTTGCCTCAAGGAGCATATCTAGAAAAAAAAAATTATTATGACTGATGTCAGAGAAGTTACTGCCTGTGATCTCTTCTAGGATTTTTATGGTTTTAAGTATCATTTAGGTATTTAATATAATTTGAGTTTATTTTTGTGTATAATGTGAAAAGCGGACCAGTTTCATTCTTTTGCGTGTTGCTGTCCAGTTTTCCCAACCCATTTGTTGAAGATACTGTCTTTTTCTCAGGGGATATTCTTTCCTGCTTTGTGGAAGATTAATTGACCATATTGTTGTGGTTTATTTCCGGATTTTCCATTCTGTTCTATTGATCTGTGTGTTTATTTTTGTGCCAGTACCATGCTATTTTGGTCACTACAGCTTTGTACTATAACTTGAAGTCTGGAATTGTAATGCTTCCAGCTTTGCTTTTCTTTTTCAAGATTGCCTTGGCTACTTGGGGTCTTTTGTGGTTCCATATGAATTTTAGGATTGTTTGTTCTAGCTCTGTGAAAAATGCTGTTGGTATTTTGAAAGGGATTGCATTAAATGTGTAGATTGCTTTGGGCAGTGTAAACATTTTAAGAATATTTGTTCTTCCAATCCATGAGCATGGAATATCTTTCCATTTCTTTTCGTCACCTTCAATTTCTTTCATCAGTGTTTTATAATTTTCAGGGTATAGGTCTTTTCACCTCTTTGATTAGGTTTATTCCTAAGTATCTTATTTTTAGTGCAATTGTAAATGGAATTGTTTTCTTAATTTCTCTTTCTGTTTCTTTGTTATTAGTGTATACAAATGCAACAGACTTCTGCTCATTGATTTTGTATCCTGCGACTTTACTGAGTTCACTTATTAGTTCTAGCAGTTTTTTGGTGGGGTCTTTTGGGTTTTTTGTACATAGTATCATGTCATCTGCAAATAGTGAAAGTTTTACTTCTTCCTTACCAATTCGGATGCTTTTTATTTGTTTTTGTTGTCTGATTGCTGTGGCTAGGACTTCCAATACTATGTTGAATAAAACTGGTGAGAATGGACATCATTGTCTTGTTCCTGACTTTTAGGAGAAAAGCTCTCAGTTTTTCCCTATTGAGGATAATGTTAGTGTGGGTTTTTCATATATGACCTTTATAACTCTAAACCTATTTTGTTAAGGGTTTTTGTTTTTGTTTTGTTGTTTTTGTTAAGGGTTGTTGTTGAGGGTTTTTTTTTTTTTTTTTTATCATGAATGGATGTTGTACTTTGTCACATGCTTTTTCTGCATCTAGTGAAATGATCATATGATTCTTATCCTTTCTCTTATTGATGTGATGTATCATGTTGATTGATTTGTGAATATTGAACCCACTCTTGCAACCCAGGAATATATCCCACTTGATCATGGTGAATGATTTTTTTAATGTATTGTTGGATTGGTATGCTAGTATTTTGTTGAGGATTTTTGCTTCTTTGTTCATCAGAGATATTGGCCTGTAGTTCTCTTTCTTTGTGGTGTCTTTATCTGGTTTTGGTATTAGGGTAATGCCGGTCTCCAGAACGAATTTGGAAGTTTTCCTTCCTCTTCTATTTTTTGAAATAGTTTGAACAGAATAGGTATTAATTCTTCTTTAAATGTTTGGTAAAATTTGCCTGTGAAATCATCTGGTCCTGAACTTTTTCTTGTTGGGAGTTTTTTGATTCTGATTCAATTTCTTTGCTGGTAATCATTCTGTTCAAATTTTCTATTTCCTCCTGTGTTTGGTAGGTTATATGATTTTAGAAATTTATCCATTTCAGGATGCCTGGGTGGCTCAGTCGGTTAAGCATCTGCCTTTGGCTCAGGTTATGATCCCAGGGATCGAATCCCACATCAGGCTCCTGCTTAGCAGGGGGCCTGCTTCTCCCTCTGCCTACCACTCCCCTTGCTTGTGCTCTCTCTCTCTCCAACAAATAAATAAATAAAATCTTTAAAAAAAAATAAATTTATCCATTTTTTCCTAGGTTTCCGATTTGTTGGCATATAGTTTTTCATAATATTCTCTTATAATTGTTTGTATTTCTGTGGTGCTTGTTATTACTTCTCCTCTCTTGTTTGTGATTTTATTTATTTCGGTCCCTCTCTTCTTTTCTTGATAAATCTAGCTAGAGGTTTATCAGTTTTATTGATTTTTTTCAAAGATCCAACCCCTGGTTTCATTGATCTGTTCTATTATTGTTGTTATTTTTTTCTATATTATTTATTTCTGCTCTAATCTTTATTATTTCTTTCCTTTTGCTGGTTTTAGATTTTGTTTGTTGGTATTTTTCTAGCTCCTTTAGTTGTAAGGTTAGAACGTTTGTGATTTTTCTTGCTTCCAGAGGTAGGCCTGTATCACTATAAACTTCCCTTTTAGAACTGCTTTTGCTGCATCCCAAAAATTTTGAACCATTGTGTTTTCATTTTCATTTGTTTCCACATAGTTTTTAAATTTCTTCTTTGAGTTCCTGGTTGACCAATTCATTGATTAGTAGCATGTTATTTAACCTCCATGTATTTGTGGTCTTCCCAGATTTTTTTCCTTGTGACTGACTTTTAGTTTCATAATGTTATGGTCAGAAAAGGTGCATGGTATGATTTTGATCTGTTTGAATATATTGAGGTTTGTTTTGTGGCCCAATATGTGATCTATTCTGGAAAATGTTCCATGTGCACTTGAGAAGAATGTGTATTCTGCGGTTTGGGGATGGAACATTCTGAATATATCTGTTAAGTCCATCTGGTCCAGTGTGTCATTCAAAGCCATTGTTTCCTTGTTGATTTTCTGTTTAGATGATCTATTGATGTAAGTGAGTTGTTAAAGTCCCCTACTATTATTGTATTATTATCAATTAGTTCCTTTATGTTTACTATTAACTATTTCATGTATTTGGGTGCTCCTGTATTGGATGCATAAATATTTGCAATTACATCTTCTTGTTGGATTGCTCCTTTATTATTATATAGTGTCCTTTGTCTCTTGTTACAGTCTTTGTTTAAAGTCTAGTTTGTCTGATATAAATATTGCCACTCTGGCTTTCTTTTGACATCCATTTGCATGATAAATATTTTTCTATCCCCTCACTTTCAATCTGCAGGTGTCTTTAGGTCTAAAATGAGTCTCTTGTAAGCAGCATATAAATGAGTCTTTTTTCTTTTTTTTTTTTCCATTTGTCATCCTATGTCTTTTAACTGGAGTGTTTAGTCCATTTACATTCAAAGTAATTATTGATAGACACATGTTTATTGCCATTTTATTACCTGTTTTGCAGTTGTTTCTGAAGATTTTGTCTGATCCTTTTTGTCTTTCTCTCTTTCATGGTTTGCTGGTTTTCTTTACTGATATATTTGGATTTCTTTCTTTTTATTCTTTGCAAGTTTATTAGGGGCTTTTGATATGTGGTTACCATTAGGTTTGTATATAATATCTTCTGCATATAGCAGTCTATATTAAGTCAATAGTCATTTAATTTTGAACCCCTTCTTTACTTGTCTACTTCCCATGTTTTAGGTATATGTCATCTTTTACATACTTTTATTTTGTGATTTCCTTGACTGGTATTTTAAAAAAAATTTCTATTTTTACTGCTTCTGTGTTTCCTACCTTTAAACTGTCACTTTTGGTCTTTCCTTTCCATTTAAAGAGTCCCCTTTAATATTTCTTGCAGGGCTGTTTAGTGGTCTCTTGACCACTCCTTTAAATTTTGTTTTTCTGGGATTCTCTTTATCTCTCCTTCTGTTCTGAATGATAACCTTGCTGGCTAGAGTTTTTTTGGCTGCAGATTTTTCCTATTCAGAACTTTCAATATATCATTCCACTCTCTTCTGGCTTGGAAAGTTTCTGCTGAAAATCCCTTGATGGCCTTATGGTGTTTCCCTTGTAACTTTCTTCCTTTTTCTTTCTTTCTTTCTTTCTTTCTTTCTTTCTTTCTTTCTTTCTTTGCTTTCTTTCTCTTTCTTTCTTTCTTTCTTTCTTTCTTTCTTTCTTTCTTTCTTCTTTCCTTCTCTCTTTTTTGTCTTGCTGTTTTTAATATTTTTTCTTTATCACTATATTTTGCCATTTTAATTATATGTCTTGGGGTAGATCCGCTTGATTTTTTTGGGGTGTGGTTCTCTGTGCCTTCTGGATGTGGATATCTGTTTCCTTCTAAGAATAGGGAAGTTTTCAGCTCTTATCTCCTCCAATACATTTTCTGCCCTCTTTTCACTCTCTTCTTCTGGGACTCCTATAATGTGAATATTATTATGTTTGATGGAGTCACTGAGTTCCATAAGTCTATTTTCATTTTGCTTAAATAACGTTTTCCCCCTCTCTTTTGTTCATCTTGATTACTTTCCATTGCTTTGTCTTCTAGGTCACCAATTTGTTCCTCTGCTTCTTCCAGCCTGCTGTTCGTCCCATCAGGTGTGCTCCATGCTCAGTGGGGAGTTTGCTTGAGAATTCTCTTCTTCTCCCTCTGCCCCTTCTCCTGCTCATGCGTGCTTTCTCTCTAAAATAAATAAATAAATAAATAAATAAATAAATAAATAAATAAATAAATCTTTAGAAAAAATAAATTATCAGGTATGTTACTTATATCTGTTTGACTTAGATCTCTGTGTGTGGCCTTGTCCTGTTCTTTCATTTGGGACAGATTTCTCTGTCTTCTCATTTTGCCTAAGTCTCTGTGCCTGCTTCTATGTTAGGAAAGTCAGCTACATCTCCTTTTCTTGAGCGTAATGTCCTTATGGAGAAGAGGTCCTGTAGTTCAGTATAGTGTCCCCTGCTCCCCAGGGCCTGGTCTTTAGGTCTCCAGTGTGCGATGTGTGTGCTCTGCTATTTTGTTCTGGCTGTTTTATCCTTCAAACCAGTCATCTATAGAGGTTTTCTGTCTGTTGTGGGTAGTGTTTGGTCCGTGGCCTAAATGTGGTGAGTTTTAAGTTAATATGCTCCTGTGCTTGTGTGAAATGAGACCCGTCACCACCGCCACTGCAGCTGAGGTCCTGAAAAACTCCTCGGTTGGGAGACACATATCGGCAGGGGTTTGGGCTAGTCTTTTGGAGGAGGGGCCCACCATGCTGGGACTGAGACAGGCATTGCTGGAAAGGGCAGTTCCACTGGATCTCAGTGAGGGCAGGGCTTGGTGTAACAAGTTAGTAGCAAGTGAATGGTGCTATGCTGGTTCCTGCAGGTGGCCCTGTGCTTGTGCTAAGGTGTGAGAGGAGGTAAATGGCACCCGCCAGTTCCTTTGTTCTTGGAGGAGTTTCTGTGAATGCTGCCTCCCTGGGACACACTCTGAGATGAGCAAATAACCTCTCCACCGTATGCATCAGGTGTTCTTTAGATCACTGTTTCCACACTGTAGATCTGCAGGCTGTTTGCCCTGCATTCTCTTCTCCCCAGTGCCTCTGGGCTCTTCCTGAGCCAAGCCCACTGACCTTAGAACTCCAGGCTGTAAGCCCCATTGGTTGCAAGAACTCATGAAATTTGGCCCCTCTCACTTTCTAAGTCAATTGCTGTGAGGATTCATTTTCCCTGTACCCTTCTCTGCAACTGTGGTCCCTCCCCGCTGTGGTAACCACAATCCATTTCTCTCTCAAACCAGGTCTCCACATTTCCTCCCTTCTTCAATATGCCCTCTTCTCTATCTTTAGTTGTGGGATTTGTTCAGCCAGCCTTCAGGTCAATTTCTGGGGTATTTAGGATGATTTGATAGTTATCTAGTTGTATTCATGGGACAAAGTGAGTCTAGGGTCCTCCTACTCTGCTGCCATCTTCCTTTCCATGTGAAGTAGTTTGGGCTCAGCATAGAAATCTTAGGGTTGTTTAGACTGCTTACATGGCATCTGGCTTCCCTCAAAGTAAGTGTCTCAAGAGAGTAAGGCAGAAGAACATAGCATTGTTATATTCTTGTGTTAAAATCACATTTTATTACTTCTGACATACTATGTTTGTTGAGGTAAAATGTCATCTAGATTCAAGAGAAGGAGACAGACTGCCTCCTGATGGGGGGAATATCATACTTATATAGTAAAAGAGCATGAGGGTTAAGAGGTATTGTTACTGCTATTTTTGGAAAACCTGACTTACCATAGACAGGAACCATGTTTCTACAAATTTTACATTACCCATGCTTAACACAGTGCCCAATATGAGATGGCCAATAAGTAGTTTTTATGTCATCCTTGCACAGGGGTCATGGTAATCTTCTCTGTATTGTTCCAGTTTTAGTATATGTGCTGCTGAAGTGAACATCCAGTAAGTAATTTTCAAAAAAGGTTTACTGCTCTCAGTTCATGTGCATATGTTTTTCTGTTTGAACTTTCTGGGGTCAGCCTTTTTAAATTTTAACTCATTGTTTATAATTGTAATTGAAAAAAAAATGAGACAAATTTGGATACAATAAACAGTAGCAGGACTCATAAAGAACATCTAAACATATTTCTAGGTTAAGTGTATTAATTCTAAAATGAACCTAGAATGCCATTTTACTTGACATTGACTAATCGGTAATGGTATATTTTTTCAAATTTGATCTGATTTATTTTAAAATGGACATACATATACACACACATACACATAAACACGATTGAGAGAGAGAGAGAGAGAGAAAGATGGATTATAAGGATTTGGTTCACATGATTATGGAGGCTGGCAAGTCCAAAATTTACAAGGTTGGACAGTAGGCTAGAGACTCATGGAAGAGTTGATGCTGAAACTGAATCCAAAAACAGTCCGATGATAAAATTCCTTTTACTTCAGGGTAGGTCATTCTTTTTCTTAATACCTTCAACTGATTGGATGGGACCCGCTCACATTATGGAGGGTAATTTGCTTTACTCAAAAGTCTACTGATTTAAATATTAATCTCATCTTAAAAAATACCTTCATACCAACATCCAGATGTGTTTGACCAAATATCTGGGCTCTATGGCCTAGCCACTTGACACATAAAATTAACCATTACAGACACTAATGATAGGGTTGGTTATTGTTTTCACTAAGAACGTTAAAAACCTTTAAACCCACATCAGACAGAGATTTTACTTGTGAAATTATCTCAAATAGCTGAAGTCTGTTTTCCAAATTTTCTCACTCTGTATGTTTGTGTGGAATTCTCAGGATATGGTGTGAAAAGGTTAGGCTAACTGCAATAGTTAGCCTAATTGCAACATTTTAGTTGCTTAACACAATGAGAGTTTATTTGTTTTGTTTTTTTTATTTTTATCCAAGTTTTATCTGAGAAATTATTACTGAGGAAAATCACTGTGTTAAAAAGCGGTAAAATTTAACAAACATTTACTGAATACCTATTATGTATCATGTGCTGGTATGATATTGCATTCTGTAATTGAATATTATTTATCAAAAGTTGCATATAGTAGAATGTTGTATGAAGCTAATTTTTTTAGTATTTTAAAGTTTTAAAAATAACTTTATTGAAATATAATTGATACACAAAAACCTTACATATTAATTTGGCAATCTGCAAATACAGAGAACAAACTGATGGTTGCCAAAATTTATTTATTATTTATAGAAAAGCTTAACATCCATGAGGCATATTAAGCATCCAGACTGTTTATAGCTGTACCTCTGCCTTCCTTTACATTCTCAGCATCATCTCTACTCAGCTGGTATATGGGAAAAGGAGAAAGTGAGGAGAAGCTCTCTCTAGGTGGAAGGGAGCTGATAAGTGCAGGCTAACAGTGTCTCAAGGAATCAGAAGAAATCATAGATCTTGGTGAGCAATCTTAGGCTCAAACATAGGCCATCATCTAGGGGCATGAGAGTTCTGGGTACTGCCCTCCATCCAGCAGTGAAAAATTAATTTAGGAGTAGCAACAGAACAGGAACCCTAACTAGAGGTATCCACATTCTTTTTAGAGTATCCCATTTCTTGATTGGGATGTGACATAAGGTTTTTTACTTTCCATTCTATAAATATACTTAGAGTGTAGTACCTCTATTTTAACTATGTATTTTAGTTTAAGTCTTTAGGAAGAGAGAAGATTCTGTAAAATTTCTCTTTGCTGGAAAACAAGAGACTAAAAACAAGACTCGAGGCTTTAGATCAATCAATGTTTCCATCTGGTGAATGTTCTCTTTGATGGCCTCATTTAGAACTTCAAGAGGTTTTGCTCAAATTTAAAATTCTCATTACAGTCCCTGCCAAAGCATCTTAAATGCAAAACAATGTTAACTTTAAAAATTTAGAAATTGCTAAAGGAGATGTACCATTTAGAGCCAATAACTGAAAACTGTGAGATAAAATGGGTCAGAGAAAAAAATTCTAGCACATTCTATAAGACTGTTGCTCTCTGAAAATAAAAGTAACAAGACCTTCATTATGGTTTAAAGGTCCTTTTTTTATATAGAGCTGTATTAATTTTTTCTGTAGCCTGTAGGTCCCATCCCAATTTATAGGGAGATGTGAATTATAGCTGATGGAGGGTTCTCCTAACATTTGCCACTTTCCTCACCTTTGGAATGAATCCCAAATGGACTTGGTTTTATAAGTTACATGTTTCTTCTGTTCTACAAGTAATATTGATTGCCTTCAAGTCCATTTCTTTTTCTTCTAGAAAAGAAGTCATTTTTAGTGGACCAAAAAAAAAAAGTACATTCATTTTGTTTTCCCCAAAAGCACTTCATTTTATCATTAAATTAACCTTGGCCTACCTTAGAGCTCCTCAATGGCTACCGATTTTAAGCTTTCTCCATACCAACATCTCATTCTTACTGCATTTTAGAGATGTCTTAGTAACTTAACTATTTTTTCTATGAGGGTCTTTTCCGTATTTTATATGGATTCCCACAACACATGTGTTTTCGAATTTTAGTTTCCACTAAATTCTCATAGGCATAATTTTCCTTGCACATTTTCCTGCTTGGATTTTTAATTTTACTACCTTCTCTATACTAAAAAAAAACATAATATTTCTTTAAATAAAATAGAAAAGAATGAGTAAGCATCAGGAAAGTGTGCAGAGCCATCATAGTGATAGATTGGCAATTTCTTTATAATTATTTTTACCATAATTCTTACACAGATAGTACACAATGACTTCAACAGAAGATATATGTATTTAAGTTTTCTTGGGAATATCAAACACAATATGCTAGAGGTACAAGACATATTACCATATATTCATAATGCCAACAAATTGTAAACAACTTGATTTAAAGATTGTTTTTCAAAATTAATGCTTTATTTGCTATATAAATGAAGGATAAGATAGGCAAAGGGAAAATAGTCCCAATTTGCAATGGAAATGGAAGAAAGGGAGAAGACCAATGTTTAGTGAGTACCCTCTTTAGGTCAGGCTCTTTCATACAAATTATCTCATTGATTCTCACAATATCCTAATTGTATGTGTATGTAATTGTTGCTACCATGTATAGGAAAAAATGAAGCCTCATTTCAAGTAATAAACAGAAGGTTACACTGCTATTAAAAAAACATGGGGTTTAAAACAACTCTGTGGGACACCAACTCTGGATATTTATGACACTATGACTGTGGGGCCTGGAGAAGACAAAGAAATGTAAGAAATCCATAGGATGGCTTTGAGCACATGAATAAGTCATTTGTAAAAATGATATTCAGCCATCTTCAAATCTACCTATTCCAGCATTTGATAAAAATGAGAAAATTTTATTTAATTGGTTATAATGTGAATCATGTGCAAAGTGATGGTAAAGACTATGAATTTGAACTCCACCAGACAATTTTTTTTATGATTTCATGGATGACTAAATTAAAATAGTTGAAGGATCATTAAACATACAGGATTGATTACTAAAGCAGCTAGCTGAATTGTTTTCTTTGGCTGTCTTTGAGAATGAAGGAAAATGAATGATCTTTTCCAAGTTAAGTAGATGGGAGAGAGAATTCATTTTCCACAGGTTCTTCAACACACAGCTCCTCTGAGAAATCTACCTTAATGAATTACCTTAACAACTGAATCTTCTATCCTGTGCTTCCTCAAACACTTAATGTACCATAATGTTTTGTATAGTCATTTGTATCCGGTTACTGTAAGTTCTGTAAATGTGTTTGGAGTGTTGTGTATAGTATTGCTCAATGAACTAGTTAATAAACTTCTTCAGGACGGTGATCAGCTCTCTAAAGTTTTTGTATTGAGATGCATGTGAGGGAGGGATAATGAGAGATAAGGGCAAGGAGACCAATATTTTAGTAAAAAAAAAAAAAAATAGAACAGTAAATAAGACTGAGAAGTAGGGGACTTAAGAAATAAGAGGAAAGTCAATAAGAATAGTATCATGAGTCAAGAGAAGCTGACTCTAGAATGAAAACCACAGAGAGGTTGATCAGAATGGGATTGACAGGTGGCTGCTGGTTCTCAGTAAAATGATTGATGGCAGTTTTATTAGATTAATGAGAGAATAAGGTAGACTCTAGAAGATTGATGAATGAATTGGAGATGAGAAAGTGGAGGCAGTTAGGACATACATCTTATTTTTCTAAGGAGCTTGATCATAAAAGAATAGAAGAAACTAGAGTGGTGGTTTGAAGAGAAATCAAGACTGAAGAAAGGTAGTTTTAAGATAAAAATACTAGAGCATGTTTAGAGATCAAGAGGAACATGATGGGAATAGACTGAGGTTTAGCAATAAAGAAGGAAGTCTTGGTCAATGCTAATCTTGGATGATCTGACACTAGACCACTGGGGTTTGAAACTTGGATTTATCTTTTATTAGCTGTGTGAACTTGGGCAAGCCTAGGTTTTGTCACTTATTAAATGGGAATAATTAAGCATTATGGTAAAGATTAAATGTTACAATTTATTTAATGTGCTTATCCTAGTGACTGGTGCAGGTGAACATTCAATATGTGACAGCTATTATTGTTGCTGTTGTTAGAAAGCTCCTAAATAAAAGTCATAGATGGAGATGTTAGTGTGCAAAAGAACAGAACTATTGTTTTTTCTCACTGAGGAAGATTAGGACTGATGATGTTATAGATTACATGTAGAAGGTAAGCTGAAGCTGAAGGAGAAAATCTCAGATGGGTTTGTTTTGTTTTGTTTTTGCTTTTGCTTTTTTACAAAGAAAGGAGTTTATCTATTGAGAATGAAGGATTGATTATATTAGATTTGGTCTGAAATCTAATTTGGTATGATCATATCATATTTAGATTGGGTTTGAAACTACTTTATTCCGTTGACAAAGAGAATTATGAGAAATTGGTGAATACAGTGGTGGGTAGAAAACATTGAATACACTTTGAAAATGAAAACTACAAATTTTATTATAGTTGATTTCTACTGTTATGTGAATGTTATCCAGCAATGTGCAATAGTCCAAAGGAAAGAAATAAGAAAAATATTTTGTTTTTTCAGGGTTGATTAGAAAAGTTGTCATGGTAAAAGTTGGGGAGGTCATAGAATTTGTGAATACTTGTAAGAAAAGAGTTGAAATTGATTTAGACTGGATAGGGAAGGGAATGAAATCAGGAAGGGGACATAGACTCAACATTAAATTATGTTGAGGTTAAAGCAGGATCAGTAGATCAAGCTGTAGGATGAGGCAGTTGAATCAGAGAATTTCAATAGTTCAGAATTTTAGGGGTATTGATGTTAAAGGTAATAATGATTCCCAGGTTTATTGCTCACATTTAGTAAAGGTACATGGTAAACTCTACAGGAGTAAATGCATCTTCTGCAGATGCTGAGAATCAGGCCTCAGACTTAATTATAAAGGAAGTAGAACAAGCCTTGCAGGCAAGACTCTGTAAGTCTCAATGTCAAGGTCAGGGCTCTAATTGGGAAGGTATGGAATCCTGAGATTTGGGATAGGGACATTTGGGTCAACACACTTGACTGAAAACCTTGAAGCCTCACATTCCTTTAACTCTCCGAACCTACAGAAGTGGTCCACTCTTCCTTTTTGAAGACAAGCACTATAATTCTTCTTGAAGATAATATAGACAACAAATTTTCTCCTCCATCTCTACTTTTGTCAAGTAATAACATAACACAACCAGGGTAATGGTCAGCTTAGTATGTAAGAGAAGGGACCTAGCCAATATGAACCAGCAGGAGTCTGGAGAATATGTGTGGAACTGGATTCTGGGGATAACTGAATCAAGGGAGAATAGAACATTAAGTTGGATAAGGGAGTACTCTCCTGATATGGGAGTACTCTCTTCTGATACAGAATTTAACACTGTTAAAGGTCCCATGAAATGCTACTAAAATGGAATTAAGTTGGCTCTTAGAAGCTTGGCCCATACTAAGTGATGTGGAAATGACAGAGTTGCCATGACAAACCATAGAAGAAGAAATCAAAAGACACAGAGAAGTAAGCATGCTAGATAGATGTACTTTGTGAATACACAGGGCACTCTCATTTTCCAAAGTAATAAATGTTCTGGTGAAAGGAACCAGCATTAATGAGTTTCTCAGTGGTGGCTGTCCTCTGTAGATTACAAGTGATGAGAGGAGATGGTGTTAAGAGTTGGGCTCCCTAATAGCAATGGAAGTGATAGGATTCTGAAGTAATAGAAACCAGGTCATAGCACTTAACCATCTGAAACCACTGAAGTAAGGTAACGAGTGGCAATATCAAAGATGTGTGTGTGTGTGTGTGTGTACCAACTCACAGAGAAATTTATGGAAATGGTTAATAGGATATGACATCCTCAGAGATAGGGTTTAAACCCTACAAAAATTCATTGGTCCATTATGTCAATGAAATTTTTATGTAGAGAGTGGTCTGGGGCCCGCTGGGCCATCCCCTCCAAAATTTAGGACAAATTATTGTATCTCATAATTCTTAGGACTTGGGCATAGTTCCCTGACCCACTCACAAGTGCCTGGAAGTTTTTAGTTTTGGGTGAGGCTCAGAGCAGGTCCAGGATGGAATCAACATATATTCTAGATATATATTTGCATTTGCTGAGCCTCAGCCAGCATCACTATTCATGGGCTGATAGAATGTATGATCTACTGACACAATATTTCATATGACATCATATGGGACTAAGTGACTCACTTTACAACAAAGAAAGTTCTATCTTAGAAGCTGCTGGCCTTATAGAACAATAGGACAGCATATTAAAGCCGCAGCTGAGGCACCTGATTGGACACGATGCACTCAAAGGCAACTATCATTATAGGGATTTAGAATTCCAAGAACCAAGATGTGAAAATAGGAGTGACCCAATTTATCATTATTCCAAGTAACCCAGTTGGCCATTTGTGATTACAACCCCACATTTTAGGTTCTTAGAAACTAGAGTTCTTATGTCCCAGAGAGGAGATGCATCTACCAGGAGACACAGCATGAATCCTATTCAATTTTAAGCTATAGATGTTCTCTGGTCGCTTCAAGTACCTTGTGGCAAGAGAACAGCAAGCAAAGAAAGAAGTTACTATGTTGGCAAAGATAATTAGCCCTGATCACTATGGGGGAAGAAAGGCTACTGTTATATAATGGAGGCAAGAAGAATGCATTTGGCTCCCAAGTGTTCCTTGGGGGTTTTTTGTGGTATACAGGCAAGTTTTGATTCTAAGTATAAAAGCAAAGCAGTTACTGTCTGAGAAGGGTATGATGACCAGTGACAGAATCTTCAGGGATAAAACTCTGGGTCACCCCAGTAGGGATACCAGATGAGGGTGAGGGGAATCTAGAGTGGATTATGGAAGAGGGGGATGATGAGCATTGATGGTACCTCTAAGATCAGAAGCAGTGGTGGGGGCTATAGTTTTTCCCTACTAACTTCCCTCTTTTAAGTTTTATCAGGAAAAGAATACATTTGAGTTGTCCTTAAATGGGGAAAACTTATTATACAAAGTAATTGGATCCAAATTATGTTAAGTATGTGCTATAGTAGATATTTTGGTGTACTGCCCAGGTCTCTCCTTTCATGATCTAGGCACTCATTTCCCCAGCTGTCAGGTATATTGGTTGCTTTTGGCTCATAGTTAAGTCCCTCTCTAGCAATTGCCTTTAACCAAAGGGACTTGCCTTATAAAAATCATTACCCCTTCCTTGGGATATATCCAATGACTGGTCATTGTGGGGTTTCAAGGACTCAGTCCTTTTGCCTCAATTCCAGGCACATATGAAAAGTCATCCTGACTCTAGAACTTCCTGTATGACCTAAGTCCCCTGTTGTCACTGTAACACAGTTGAGATTTTCTTTCTGCCCAATTCTTCTTCCTTCACTTCCTTAGAAATCTTGTTCCTAGGAGCATACTTCAAGAAAATATCTACATATAAATTCCTGTCTCAGAGTCTGTTCCCCAGGGAACTCAAACTAAAACAATAATGGTTCAGAAAAGGTGAGTACACATGTTCTTATAAGACTGTGGACTCTGAGAAACTGAGAGTTCTAGAGGGGAGGGGATGGGGGGATGGGTTAGCCTGGTGATGGGTATTAAAGAGGGCATGTATTGAATGGAGCACTGGGTGTTATACGCAAACAATGAATCATGGAACACTACATCAAAAAAAAAAAAGGACTACTCTAGAAACTTACAACGGCCTTCTTGTTTCTCTTGCATCTCTCTACTTTTCTAACTTTAAAATATGGTTTTCAGTATAACTTTTTTCGGAATATTGCATAAAATATGAGAGTGTAGAGTTAGGATATAAAGAAAATAATATTAAAATAGATTTATACAGAAATTTGGCTTACTCGGTTAGGGATTATTTACAGGGAAAGTTAGGCAGAGAAATAACTAAGGCTTCCTATCATTTAGCACAGGTCCAGGCATATAGTGGTCCCTCTATAAATGTTTGTGGCATGAATGGGTAAATGAGATTTTTGGCAGAATATTCTAATTCTTATACTGCTGCTAATGTTCAAATTAGGTGTGATATTTAGACCAATTATAGCCCTCCAGAAAACTCAGCCATCTTTAGTTATATGACTGGGGCATAGTTTAATGTTTTTGAAATTTTGTTTCTTTGTCATTATAATGCCTACCTTCATGTAGTTTCCAACTGAACTCAGCCTTGAGGGTAAATTATCATTTTCCCATTCGTATTCCTATATTATGTGACAAATGGAGTCATCAACATGAGGAAACACCATTATTTGCTTTTAAGGTTACCTTTCCCTTTAGTATTGTTTTCATTCGTGCTTTCCTGCAATTCAACTTATATTAAGTATACTTTTATTCAAATGATAAATCTTGGGACGCCTGGGTGGCTCAGTTGGTTAAGCGACTGCCTTCGGCGCAGGTCATGATCATGGAGTCCCGGGATCGAGTCCCACATCGGGCTCCCTGCTTGGCAGGGAGTCTGCTTCTCCCTCTGACCCTCCCCCCTCTCATGCTCTCTCTCTCTCATTCTCTCTCTCAAATAAGTAAATAAAAATATTTAAAAAAAAAAAAAGACAAAAGAAAATGATAAATCTTTGGGTTCTCATAAAGTTCATGTTTGTACTAAATCATCAATTGGAAATGAAATTATACATATATTCAACTAGAAAATAGCTAAATTGTGAATTATGAGTTTTGTAAGGTTTTTAATTTTGCTGTAGTTATTTTGAGGCCACATTTGTAATTATTAAGCCTTAAATATGGTGACAGTCAACAAAAATAATTGATATAATCAATTGTGATTATAGGTCAAAAGATACATATCCAAAACCTTTTATATGTATAACTGAAAGAGAGAAAAAAAAAAGTATATTTTTATTCACTAGAAATAAAGTTCCTTTTAGAAAAAGAACTATCTTTACTTAGAAAAATAAAGATAAGTGACTTTGATAACGAGGAATTGGAAGAAAAGATACCAAGAAGGTTGGACTGAAGATATTTTTAAAATCCTAGAGCAGAATTACCCTGTTATTAAAAAAAAAAAAAAGATATGCTACCATTTTGGGTCTTGAGAGTAGCAATGAGAGAGGGAAAGAGATGGACTGAAGCAGCATGGAGAGAGGCCCCAAATGGCAAAATTGTTCAAAGGACTTTTTAAAAAACAAAGGTATCAAATGTGAAGGTGTTCTCTTTGCAGTGACATTACTTCTTTCTCTCCAGTTAGTCAAATTTTCTACAAAGCATGACCTTTCAATACACATGGAATGGAGTTTCTTTTTGTGAAAGCTAAAGAAGAGGGGTTGAATTTCTTTCTTTCTTTTTTTTTTTTTTAAAGATTTATTTATTTATTTGAGAGAGCGAGAATGAGAGAGAGAGAGAGAGTACATGAAAGGGGGGCGGGTCAGAGGGAGAAGCAGGCTCCCTGCTGAGCAGGGAGCCCAATGCGGGACTCGATTCCGGGACTCCAGGATCATGACCTGAGCTGAAGGCAGTCGCCTAACCAACTGAGCCACCCAGGCGCCCCAAGGGGTTGAGTTTCTTAACCAGTATAGAATGGACTGGAAAGAACAACCTCATGAGACAGAACCAAGACTAAAAATTCACGAGACGTAGACAATTACAGCCAGAGGTGGCTTTGAGAAAGTCTGAGCTTTCAGTCTAATCTTATTTAGATTCTGAGAGGCAGAGTGAGCCAAGCTGACTCTAGGTGACACATAGGTTGATCTCAAGGTACACAGCAATCATTTCTACATTACTAGTTGCATGACTTTGGTTAAATAACCTGTCTCAGTTAGTTCATTTACAAAAATAGAACAAAAGCAGGGTCTACCTCAATGGGTTGCCCCAATGGGAATAAAATGTTAAATATTGTCATTGCAGTTGTTATTATTACTATTAGATATTCTCTTTTTTCTTTCTTCATTTCTTTCATTCCTAGGAGACAGTATTATTATAATAGTCCAGTTAAAGATGATGACGAATTATAGTCATGGACATGAAGAATTAAGTGGACATATGTAAAATTAATCTTTCTTACCCTACTCATCCAAAATTCTAAAAAAAAGAAAGTCTGTATTCACTCTCTCCCCATTTTCACTCCTATTCACTTTTCAACTGACTAGTCTTCTTTCTGTTACCAATTACTGTTCCTAAAATGCTGCTTTCATAAAGAATGTAAATGTACCAATTAAAAAAACTCAATTGACACTTCTTATTTTCATTCGCCCTTTCCTGCATTGACATTATTGATCACGTACTCCTTAAAATATTCTATACTTTTCTGTATCCAACTCTTCCAGTTTTCCTCATGCATCTCTTTCTCTCTCTCTTTTTGGTTTCTATCATGAGTGTCTTTTTTTCCATGCACCACCCATCACCAGCAATGCTACCATCTCTGCCGCCAAATATTATTACCCTTACCCAGTGTTCTTCTGCTTACCTAACTCTCAAAGTTTTAGCCATTATTGTACATTGTTAATTTCCAAATTTTATCTTCATTTCCTGAGTTTTAAGCTCATTTATTCAACTGTCAGCTGGAAAGCTCTACCAAGATGTCCCACAGATACTTCAACATACATCCAAAATTAAATAACGATAGTGTCATTCCTCCCTAAAAATGGCTTCTGATTTGTTATTTTCAATCTCATTTGGTAACAACAACAACAAAAAGGATATTTTGTCACTCAAGTAGAAACCAGTCTTCCACATACCTTTTCCCTCCTACTTCCTTCCTATATCTAATATATCAGTGGTCTCCAAACTCTTTTGATCTTTGTACTTAGTAAAATATGCTAAGCAAGCACTCCAAAATGAGTTAGATATTATTTCCACGTGTTTTCAATCCACATCTTTAAGGAAAGCTGATTTTTTAATGTTTTCAAAATAAAAGTTAAAAGTTCCAATGTTTATTTCCCACAACCACTATATTGTCATGCTAAATCCTGCTAATTCTACCCTCTAAGTTTTTAATCTCATTTTTTGCCTTTTTCCACTGCTCTGATTCAGATTCTCATGATTTCTTGCTTAGACTGCTGCACAAGCTTTATATTGTGGTTTCTCAACTCTGCCTGTGTCTTCCCAAGTCTTTACATATATTTATTTTATTTTAATATTTTATCCAAACTATACAACTAAACCTTCTCACTCTCCTGTTTAAAACCACTCATTAACCTTTCATTGCCTATAGGATAAAACTAAGCTCTCCATGATCTATATCCCTTTCTAGTTTGATGTGTTACCTTTCTATTCTTCACATATTAAATTTCAGCAAAATAATCAAGTTGCTTTCTTAAACTCAAGCACTTATTTTTCATTTCTCTGCCTTTGTATATTTTCAGTGCCTCTTTGTGTGTCCTTGCCCTCTCTTTCACCACATTTCTTTTCCTGATCAATCTCTACTTACTTTTCTATACTCAAATTGGGTGTTGCATCATCTAGATTGCATTTTCTCTGACTATTGGGATTAATCATGTGATCCACAGAAATCTATAATATCCAGTAGATAGCTCCACCATTCTGGAGCTGAATGTGGTGGGAGGAAAATATCCAACCGTGATGATGAGTCTCCCCTTAAATCTGTGACCACAACTTTCAAGTGGGCTCTTAAAATCATAGTGGATGTTCCTAGTCACTCTCTCAATTTCTTGGGTTATTACTTGACACATTATCTTATCTCTGCAAATCTCCAAACCATCCAGTCTGTCCTCCATTTCAGTTAACAAACTGAAATCTTTTTTACTAAAGATAGTAACAGATGGAAGAGAAATTCCACACACTTTCACCACCCCGTTTTTCAAGCTACGTAACATCTATAACCATAGCAAATACTGTACTTTCTCACCTGTTACCATAGATGAACTGCTCACTATAGATGAACTACTCATTTTCTTATCTAATTCTACTTGTGCACTAGATACCATGGCTCTCTTGCCAACTCAAGGGTATTATTCCACCAATATTTTCTGTGTCTCTTGCATCATCATTTTTTTCCCTCCATTAGATTATTTCCATTACCACAGAAACATCCTATTATTCCTCCCATCTGAAAAAAAAGCAAAACAAAATATAACTTATTATTTGTTAACTTATATCAAGAACTTGCCATAAATTTTTGTTTGGTGTGACAATGCTAAAAGGTCCTCATCACTTGGAAATACCTACTGACATATTTTAAGTGAACTGATATAAAGCTTAAAATGTACTTTAAGATTCACATAATATTGATAATTGTCAAACCTGGATGATGGGTATTATACTGTTTTCTGTACTTTGGTATATGTATGAAATTCTCAGTTCTAAAGTTTTGACAAATGTATGTAGTTATGTAACCACCACCATAATCAGTATACAGAATACATCCAATATTTCAGAAAGTTCACTCATGGGGTGCCTGGGTGGCTCAGTCATTAAGCGTCTGCCTTTGACTGAGGTCATGATCCCAGGGTCCTGGGATCGAGCCCCGCATTGGGCTCCCTGCTCAGTGGAAAGCCTGCTTCTCCCTCTCCCACCCCTGCTGCTTGTGTTCCTTCTCTCGCTGTGTCACTCTCTGTCAAATAAATAAATAAAATCTTTAAAAAAAAAAAAAAGTTCACTCATGCCCCTTTGCAGTTAATACCTTTTCTCTACCCCAGTCCCAGGGAAACATTAATAAATTTTCTAAATTTTGGTTTTGCTTTTTTTTTTTTTTTTTTTTTTTAAAGAATGTCATCTAGTTGTGCATCTGACTCTTGATTTTGGCTCAGGTCATGATTAGGGTCCTGGGATCCAGCCCTGTATTGGACTCAGTGCTCAGCATGGAGTCTGCTTGAGGATTCTCTCTCTCTCTCTATCCCCCTCCCTCCACTCATGTTCTCTCTCTCTCTCAAATAAATCAAATCTTTAAGAAAAAAAAAATGTTATCTAAAAGGTACCATACATTATGCAGCCTTTCAAGTTTGTCTTCTCTCACTTACTATAATGATTTTCATATTTATCCATATTGTATGTATCTGTTGTTTAGACTTTATGTTGATGATGAGTATTCTGTTGTATTTATGTAACATAGTTTGTTTAAGCTTTTAGCAATTAATTAACATTTGATTATTTCCAGGATAGATATTATGAATAGGTCTGTGAACATTTGGGCAGAGGTATTTGTGTGGATATATGTTTTATTTCTCTTAGGTAAATAACAAGGAGGGGATTACTGGGTCAAGATAAGTGTATGTTTAAATTTATATGAAAACACCAAACTGTTTTTCAAAGTGGCTGTACCATTTTGTACTATTATCAGTGATACGTAAGTTCCAGTCATTCTGCATTACTGCCAGCGCTTAATAATGTAGCTCTTTTCAATTTTAGCATTTGTTATAGATGTGCAGTGGAATATTGTGATTTTTTTTTTAAAGATTTATTTATTTGAAAGAGAGAGAGAAAGAAGGAGAGAGAGCACGCATCGGGGGAGGGTCAGAGGGAAAGGGAGAGAGAAAATCTCAAGCAGGCTGCACAACCAGTGTGGAGCCCAATGCAGGGCTCGATCTCATGACCCTGAAATCATGACGTGAACCAAAATCAAGAGTTGGATGCTTAACTGACTGAGCCACCCAGGCTCCCCCACCTTTTTTTTCTTAAAGTAGGCTCCATGCCTAGCACGGAGCCCAACACAGGGCTTGAAATCACATCCCTGAGATGAAGACCTGAGCTGGAACCAGGAGTCAGACACTTAACTGACTGAGCCACCAAGGTACTCCAAATATTGTGGTTTTTAATTTTCATTTTCCTGATGAATAATGATATTATGAATCTTTCCATATGCTTATTTTCTTTCCACTCATATATATTCTTTAGTGAAGTGTCTGTACAGATATTTCACACATTTTGTATTAGGCTATTTTATTATTAAGTTGTAAGATTTTTTTTTTTACTTATTTCAGATATAAGTTCTTTATCATATGTGAGTTTTATAAATATTTTCTCCATCTATGGCTTGTTTTTCCCTTTACTTAATGGGTCTTTTAAAGAAGGAAAGTTAAATTTGATGAAGTCAAATTTATCATTTTTCTCTTCCATGGTTTGTGCTTTGAGTGTCTAAGAAATATTTGACTAACTTAAAATCACAAAGGTTTTGTACTATATTGGCTTCTAGAAGTTTTATAGTTAGAACTCTCAAATTTAGATCTGTGATCTATTTAGAGTTAATTTTTATATCATTAAAAAGTATGATTGAAGTTTATGTTTGCATATAGATGTCCAGCTGTTGCAGGACCATTTATTGAAAAGACTATTCTTTTCCCATTGAATTATATGGGCACCTTTATTGGAAATCAACTGATCATATACACTGGTTTGTTTATGAACTCTCTATCCTCCTTCATTGGTCTCTCTTGTCTATCCTTACACCAAAATAACCTTAGTTACTATAACTTTTTATGAAATCTTGAAACAGGTAGTTCTAGGCCTCCAGTTTTTTTTATTCTTCCAAATTGTCTTGGATATTTTAGGTAGATACTGTGCATTTTGATATAAGTTTTAGAATTAGTTTGTTAATTTCTACAAAAGAGCTTCCTGGCATCTTGATTGGGGTTATATTTAATTGATGGATTAATTTGTGGGGGAATGGACACCTTAACAGCTGAATCTTCTACCTTGCAGTGTATTTCTCCATTTATTCATGTCTTTAAATCCTTTCAGCAATGTTTTAGTTTTCAAGTGTAGGCATTATACATATTTTGTGAAATTTATCTCAATTTCTTATGTTTCTGATGCTAATGTAAATGATATTGTTCTTAAAATTACAATTTCCAATTATTTGTTGTTAGTGTATGAAAATGCAGTTGTTTTTAAAATACTTAACTTGCATCCTATGGCCTTGCTTAAATTTAGTTAGTTCTGGTAGTTTTGTTGTAGATTCCTTGGAATTTACTATGTAAATAATTATGCTGTCTATGAAGAGAAATAGTTTTATTTCTTCCTTTCTAATCTGTATGCTTTTTTTTTCTTAAATTCTTCCTGCAATTCAGTGTTGACTAGGAGTGATAAGAGCAGATAACATTGCCATGTTTCTGATCTTAGGGAGAAAGAATTCTGTCTTTGACTATTGTGCATATGTTTGTAGTTATTTTATAGATGCCCTTTATAAAGTTGAGGAAATTAGTTTGTTGAGAATTTTAAGTAAATTTAATTAATTTGTTGAATTTTGTTAAATATTTTTTCTGTATCTACAGAGATGGTCATATACATTCTCAGTATGTTAATATGGTGAATTATATTGATTGATTTTTTCAATGTTAAAACAACCCTGCTTTCCTAGGATAAACCTAAATTCCTTGTGACCTATTACTCTTTTTATATGTTGTGGGATTTGATTGCTGATACTATTAAAAAGCATTTTTGCATTTGTATTCATGAAGTATACTTGCTTGTAGTTTTCTTTTCTTGTAATGTCTTTTTCTGATTTTAGTAATAAGGTTATGCTGACCTAATAAAATGAGTTGGCTGATGTTCCTCACTCACCTACTTTATGAAGTAGTATTACCTAAAATTGATATTAATTCTTTTATTCTGTTGAGCTATTTCAGCCTAGAATTTTCTTTGGGAGAAGTTTCAGTTTCTTTAATGGATAGAGGGCTGTTGGGATGATCTGTTCCTTCTAAGAGTTTGTTCATTTCATCTATACTTTAACTATTAATCATATTCATTTTAAAGTCTCTGATGATACCAACATCTGGTGCATCTCTGGGTCTGTTTCTTTTTATTGCTTGATTTCTTGACAATGGATCTATTATTTTTGCTGATGTTTCTGTCTCATAATCATTTTATTGCTGATATTATGTGTGGAAAATCAGTAAAAACTAAGGTAAATAGAGTTTATGTCTTGAAATGGTCAGACCTTTTTTCCTATCAGGCCATTAATAGTATGGGCAATTTGATTAATTTCAGTAGTTTCACTGAATTTTGTTATTCACCACAGACTTTAAATTCTTATAGTGGAAGACTCTTGCCATTTTTTCCTTAGTGCAGGTCTGGGTTTTACATGGTGGAGGTGGAAGTGGTGGTGGTTCTGAATGTTTCCCCTTCACATCAGATCCATTCATAGTTTTTGGTAGGCTTGCATGCCTGCACCACAAATGGGTTTCTTTCAGCTCTTTTACCTCCTCCAGTAGTAGAGTGCCATTGCTTCTCACTTGCTTCAAGACTACTAGTAGTGGCAGGGAAGGGGGCTTCTGTTTTTCTTCTCCAGTCATAGTCTTAGTAAGGCTTTGTGTTCCTAGCCTGATGAGTGAGCTTTCTTAATATACCTTACCTTCCCCTCTATGCCAGTTGAACTCTACGTTACGTCTTTGAGGGGTCTTGGATACAAGTTACTTGCTTTTCCCTTAGAGCAGCAGACCTCTGCTTTGGGTCAGCTTAAGATCCTGAGTATGAGTGTATTTCCTGTCCTTACCCCAGTGACTGATGGTTTTTGTTTAGGTTCAATGCAGGGTGGGGAATGTGGGTTTTCTACCTGTCCCCCAGCAACTGAAATCATTTTCATGGGATTTGCAGGTAGGAATGCTTTCTGGCCTTTTCCTAATACCACATGGGGTTTATTTCTAACCCTTTCCCAAGGGCCACCAACATTTTTCTGGGGTGGGGAAGGGGAAGTCAGTGTGAGGGTTTTAGTTTGTATGATGAGTCAAGTCTAGAATACTCCTAGGTTTGTGCTAGTTACCCATGGTACAGCTGACTGCATACCCCTATGCCTATGCCCAAGAGAGTGGTTCTTCCAGGTCTCCTGCACTGCCCCCAGTCTTTCTTGTGAGTAACTGGCAGAGAGTCTTAAATTGCTAGTAAGTGTTTATAGACTCTTTATGTGTCTTTGGCTCCTAGGGATTCTAAATTATGATGGTAGCCTATAGTAAGCCTTTAAGATTTGTTAAAAGTTTTTCTTCTTACTTTTGTGGTTGCCATTTCTTCCATCCATGCTCTGCCAAGATCAAAATAGTTTGTGATTCCCAATTTTCCTTGGAACAGCTTGTTACACTTTGGAATTCTGAATCTTGGTTGTTTTAAAATCTTGGCGCTCTGATAGGCTCAAATAAAGCTAATATTATATAGATTGTCTGGCTTTTATTCATAGTTAGGTTGGAAGTAATACTCTCTTTATTTACATCCCAAGTGGAAGAACTGATTTTTCTCTTTTGTATTCTGATTTAGGACTCTCATTATAGGGAACATCTACAAATATCAAAATGTATTTTATAAAAATGTACTTAATCTGCAAGTGCCTCTAGAAACACCATGGAATCTTGGTCTTGGTGAGAATTCCATTTTAGAAATATTCATTTGGTTGCTGTGCCTGGGTGGCTCAGTTGGGTAAGTGACTGACTCTTGATTTCAGCTCAGGTCTTGACCTTGTAAGATTGAGCCCCATGTGGGGCTCTGCACTGGGCAAGGAGCCTGCTTAAGATTATCTCTCCCTCTGTCCCTCCCCTCCTTGCCCCCACTTGTGCATACTCTCTCTCTAAATATATATATACATTCGTTTGGTTCAAATTCCAGTTACCTCAACCATGGCCCCAGAACACAATATAAAACATTCCTGGTAGCCACCTGGATCTCTTGCAGGGCCTCAGGTTTGGATACCATCAACTTCTTTCCTCTTTCAGGACCATCACATCCAGCTCCTCTGCCTGGATCTCTCCTTCCTACTCTTGCTTCTTATGCAAATTCCTACATCACCCTCAGCTCACAGTTTAAATTCCACTACTTCAAAAATGCCTTCCCTAATTTCTAATCTAAGTGAGGCTCTCCCTCCCCATTATAGTCTTACACAGTACCTTATAGATTTCCTTCTCAACAACCACATTTTGCAATTTATAGACACATTTAGCTATTCATTTAATGAATTTATTCCTCACTGTTAACTCCATTGAGTTAGAGACCCTGTCTGTATTGTTCACAGTTGTTCACTAAACTCTTGATACAGTTTAACTAGTACTTCGCAATTTGCTGAATGTTAACAGCTACTCAAAATTTGTTGAATGAATGAAATTCTTATGAAGTAGAGAGTCAGAAGGGAGAGATGCAATAATAGCTAGAGGAATAAAAATGCAGGACAGACTTCCAAGTAAATTTGGGCATAGAAAACACTGAAGGCCACTGCTCAGAAATGGAATCCAAAGCCAAGGCCCAAACTAGGTTCTGCTTATATCTGTCCTTTAAATAAGCAGACCAATCTCTAAGGGTGAGCAGGAAGGCGCGATGAATATTTGCTTTGAGTTTATTCTCCCATGTGAGCTTAATGAAATAAATGCCCACATAAATTTTGGATGAGGTGATTAAACATGATGGCTTTGGGTGCATACCTGACTCAAAGAGCTCTGTGATCTGCTTAGAGAGAAATATACAGACTTGAACACTATAATAGTCTTTATATAGCAGGCATCTAGGATTTGGCCATGTGATGTTTCATAGAAATTATCTCACCCCAAATTACTGAAGAAAGAACAGACTGCTTAGTAAATAATGTTGGAAAAACTTGTCTTACTCTATGGAAAAATAAAAGTGAATTTCCACTTAATACTACAAAGTTGAATTTCAGGTATATTAATCCTGCAAAATTGATAGATTCTAATATAGGAGACTATTTTTGTCATGTAAGGTAGAGGAAAGACCTTGTAGAGAAAACCTTAGAAGCACAAATCATGAGGTAAAAAATGGCTTAATTTGATTTCATAAAATTTGAAGATTTCTTTTAAATTATGGACATTATAAAAAAATAAACAGACAGATACAAAAATGGGAAAATTATTTGCAATATCTGAAACTGACAAGACAAATATCTATAACACAAGGAACTTAACCACAATGAAATAGAGGCAAAGGTAGGAATAGGGTACTCACAGAAAAAGTACCACAAAAGTTATCAGGCATCTAAAGAGATGTTCAGTCTGACTGGTATTTGGAGAAATGCAGTTGAAGCAGCAGTGAAGCATCACTTTATAACCATCAGTTTGGTGGTGAATAATGCAAATTTAGGGATACAAGCATGCATGAATCCTTCTGTATTACTAGTGGGACTGTAAAATCTGTGTCAGGCAGCTATTCTGAGTTCCACCTAAGAGTATTTACTGAGACTAAATGCATATGTGACCTATAATCTAACTATCCTGCTCCTGGATGTATACCACAGAAATATATTTTTTAAGACTTTATTCATTTGAGATAGAGAGTGAGAGAAAGCATGAGCATGAGTGGGGAGGGCAGAGGGAGAGGGAGAAGCAGACTCTCCACTGAGCAGGGAGCTCAACATGGGGCTCGATCCCAGGACCCTGGGATCACAAAGGCAGATGCTGAACTGACTGAACCACCCAGGCGCCCTGCACAGAAATATTTTTACAAAGGTCCTTGGGGGACATATATGAGGGGCATTGTTTGTGATGGTGGGGAGTTGGAGGCAGTTTAGTTGGAAGAATGGAGAAATGAAACATGGTGGACACATACTATGAGCTAGGATACAGCATTTAGAAGCATCAGCCCAGCTGTACATAGCAACATGGATAGATTTTATGAAACAGTAACATATAAAAATAGCAATCATCTTAATAACAATAGGTAGCACTTATGTAGTATTTACTACCTGCCAATTACTGTTCCGAGATCATAACAGCCCTGTGATGTATTATTATTATCCACAATTTAAAGGTGAAGAAATTAAAGTACATAATGTCACACAGTAAGTGTATGTGCTGGGATTTGAACTTCAGCAATCTGGCTGCAGAATTCTTGCTCTCAAGCAGTCATGATATGCCTAAGAGCTACAATGAGAGCTATAGAACAATAGTATTAATGGAGATAAAAAATTCATACACACCAAACTATAATACATATTTTTATAGAATACATTAATACTAAAGCATTTCAAAACACATGAGAATGGAAATAAAAGGAAATAATTAAATAAATACATCAAGAGAGGGTTCTTACACAACCTGGTGATGAAATTGCTCTGGATGGAGGAGTAGGATTATTTTAATTCTTTGGACGTGTGAGAGTAATATACTTAACTTATAAAGATTTTTTACTTAAGCATGCTTTTTCAAGCATTGATATAAAGAGAGACCAGGAAGTAGCTCCAGCAAGAACCTGGAAAAGCAGGTATGATGGGCAGATGCTAGTGAATAAGGACAACATGAGACCCAAAGATAAAATCAAAAAGTAGAAGCAGCAGCAAAATGATAACAAAAAATATTTTTTTAGCCACTTTGGTGAGAAGGAATTGGACTTTTTTGTTGGTCTTGTCTTTTTTAATATACAATAACAAGGAATTCGCAGTTGAGGATTTAAACAAGTTTACCTTAGTCAGAAGTTAGTCTTATAATTTGGTATTTAAGGAGCACCAAGAGCAGGATTTCTTACCTTTTCTGTATCTAATTTTAACCTTTTTATGTTTAAGTCCTGTCCTCATTCAATGGCCATAAATTTAATTCAAATAAAGAATTGCTTTGTAAATTCTTGTTATATTCCTGATAAAAACATGGGTTTTGATATGAGCAAAAAAAAAAAAAAAAAAATCATAATGACCAGATAACGGAAACATAAAACAAGACTCACAGAAAAAAAATGGAGTAAATTGTTAGGTATTTTTCATTCCACATTTTTGTGTACACAAATGCACAGCAACTGGAGATTATGCAGTGGGAACGATCTGTGTCAGAATTGGAACGGTAAAATGCAAAGACAAATGGCAGTGCTGAAAAGAGATTGTAACCTGTTTCTTGCTTGGAGGTGCAAATGGTTGTTAGGACTCTTAGAAACAGGTAGGTTATTAGACTGAACTCACGGAGCAGTAAGAAACCAACTTACAAGGAAGACGATTGTCTCCAACTTTTTTCTTATTCGTTCCTTCAATCACTATTTGCTTTCTTCAAGAAGAACTAAGGATCTCTCTCTTGGAAACTGCTTTGTTCCATTTTCAGATAAATTAAAAATTTTGGTTTGGTAAAATTAAAAAAAATCTTCACCCAACAGATGATATAAAAGAATAAAGGAACCCTAATTTTTCCTCTGTTTATAAAACTCTCTTAGTATTTCTAATCTGGGTGCTGCATGGTAGATGGCCTAAGGGGGCTATGTGATCTACAGTAGAAATGAATAATGAGATGTATTGCCCCTCACACACTGTAGTTTTCAACGTAATTGTTCAATTGCTGTTTGTAGTATACAAGCTATACTCTTCTGTTCGAGTGCCTCTATCACAATTTCCTCCTCCTATAGCTCTTCCTATCTCTACCTTTCAAAATTCATCCATTCCTTTGAAGCTGTCTCCAGATCCCACCACCTCGATTAAACATTTCCAAATCTACTCAACCCAAATTAAGCCTTACCATCTGTGAATTTCCATAGCACTGTGTTTTAATTCTGCTCTGTCACCTATCAGTTCTACCTAGGACTCTACTAATTTGTGTGTACATTTTTGTTTTCCTGTCTTGTTCACCTTTGCTTTTCTTATAGTGAATGTTTACACATGATATATTCTCAAGTGAATACTGAATTAAATTAGAGGTTTTGAAACACAATGAATGCAGTTTTCTAGCAAGATAAATCTGGTAGTCCTACATAGGATAGATTGGGGGCTAGGATATTAAGGAGTTAGGAAAAAATGTTCACAACAAATTGTGATATTCAGGCATGGGGCAATGAGGGTCTAGAAGGGCAGTGCCTGACTGTGTATAGATGAGGAAGTGGTGATTCACAGGGAGATCCTGGAGAGAAAATGATAGATTGTTATGAATAATGATGATGATGATGATGATTAGCAATGGGGGTGATAGTTTATATTTGTATAGCAGTTTACAGTTTATGTAGATTATTCCAGAGTAATGTATGCAGATCTCACTCATGAGAATCAAGTGAAGTGATATGATAAATAATCATGTGTTAAAGTGTTGATATGCATGGAATTCTTGTGGGTTTTTTTTTTTTTTTTTGAAAGGTTTGTTAGCTTCAAAGTTGGAAAAAGATATATAGCACAGAACACAATGGCAACTTAGAAATCAGGTTAATCATGGCAATTTACAAATTGCTGCATTTTTCCTGCTCATCAGAAGATTTATCCAAGAAATAGTCTGAGAAATCCGTTACAGCCAGTATCTAATAATAAATTCCAAATTCCAGTGTTATTTTTAGCAAACATTTATTTAATGCCTGTGGATTTATTGGGGGCTGAATTATTCCTCCAGGGGGATGGAGACAGAACAGTAATAGCTCCTTCTACCTAGGGAGACATTGACTTCCAGCTTGTTATATTTTGGGGCAAAAGATAAAATGAATGCCTTTGCCTTCTGAGGGCAAAGACCACAGGAAATTTTTAAAGGACGCCACTGGCTCACTTGTATTTGTACCATAGGAACCTGAAGCTATAAAAGAGCTGACTGCAGAAACCTCAGGGACCAGAGTACTTTCTTCATTATTGTAGGGTTATATATATCTTGGAATGTGTTGATGAATGTCTTACCATCCTTTTAAGCAAATTGATTGGAATACAAAGCACCATGTGCTTAACTGGTATCTACTTAAGTATTTCCCATTATCAGCTAAAAAATAAAGAGACTTAATGTGTACACACATTGGGCTGGACTAGTTCCAGTTTTTGTTTCCCTCAATTTGTGCTTGTAGAAAGGGCTTGAACTCTGTCCTGCTATAGGATAGAGAAGGATTATATTATTTTGAGACATAAATTAGTGCTATCCTCACAGTTCCACTTTCCTCTTTATGACCATCAGGGATAATGGAATAAAAAAAAATGGTTAAAAAATCAAGTCTAGAGTTGGCTCCTGAGAGAGGAATAAAGTCTCCAAATCCTATTTCACATTGGGAATGGAAGATGACCATTTGGTCTGGGCATGAAAGAGGATCATAACGTTCCAGTCCAGTGTGAGGAGGGAGGCAAAGTGGCAGAACTCTCTAAGCAGAGATGATTCTTTTAGAAGTCCTGGGCCAGTGCCTTTTTCCAGTGAGATTGACTGGGCAGAAGTAGGATCACAACAAATGTAAACTTGATGTGAATAAGCCAAGGTAATTTCATTGATCATGTCAAATCAGGAGGGGAAGGAAACTAAGCTTCTATTTATGCAGCACTCTATCACCTGGTGTGAATGAGGCTACCAATATACATATGGGAATGGCTTTGGAGAGAGGGTATATTCAGTGGCAAAAAATGGGAAAGAATTAATTTAATAATGAGATAAATGAATTGTAGCTAGTTAAAGAGGAAGAAAAGATTTTTGTTCAGGTTAGTTCATACTGAGGTTGATAGGAGAATGATAATCTGATTGGAAGGGTGCTATCCTTTGAGGTAACATTTCAGAATGTCTGTGTGAGGAGCAGCCCCCTTTATGTTTTAAGGGATGTCATAGAAAGGGATCTGTTGAAATAGTCACTCAGACATGAAATATTTCTTTTATTTTTGGAAAGTTTGGCTTCTTTTTTTAATGGTTAAGATAGTGAATTTTACTTAATTATTTATTTCCAACATTATTAAGTTGTTATTGATTTATAACATATGTAAGTTTAAGCTGTACAACATGATAATTTAATATAAGTATATGTTGCCAAATGATTACCACAATAAGGGTAGTTAACACTGCCATTTTCTCACATAGAGAAACACATTTGTGTGTGTGTGTGTGTGTGTGTGTGTGGTTATAACATTTAAGATCTACTTTCTTAGGGCACCTGATTGAGTATCCGATTCTTGATTTTAGCATTGTGAGATCAAGCCCTGCATCAGGCTCCATGCTCAGCAGGGAGTCTGCTTGGGATTCTCACTCTCCCTCTTCCTCTGCTCCTCCCCTCCACACTTTCTCTCTCTCCTGAATAAATAAATAAATAAATCTATCTTTAAAAAAAAGAGATCTACTTTCTTAACAGCTTTCAAGTATATAATACAAAACTCTTAATTATAGTCACCATGCTGTTTATTAGAGTCCCAGAACTTACTCATCTGGAATAAGTATTCATCTGGAATAAGTTGGAAGTTTGTACCCTTTAACCAACATGCTCCTATTTCCCTCACCCCCTAAGCTATGGTAACCACCACTTTTCTCTGTTTCTATGAATTTGGTTTTTTAAAGATTATACATATAAGTGATATCATATACTGTTTGTCTTTCTATGCCTAACTTATTTCACTTAGCATAATGCCCTGAAGGTCCATTCATGTTGTTGCAAATGGTAGGATTTCCTTTTTTTTTAATGGTTGAATAATGTTCCAGTGTGTATGTATACCTCATTTTTTAATCCATTCATTATTGATGGATCCTCAGGTAGTTTCCATGTCTTGGCTGTTGTGAATAATGCCTCAGTGAACATGGTGGTGTATATAATTTTTTGAGATGGTGATTTCATTTCCTTTGGATATATATTGAGAAGTAGGATTGCTAGGTTATCATAGTTCTATTTTTAATTTTTTTGAGGAACTTCCGTACTGGTTTCCATAGTGGCTGCACCAATTTACATTCCCATCAGTAACGGGAACCCACCAGGGTTCCTTTTTCTCCATAACCTGGTCAACACTTGTTAGTTCTTATCTTTTTGGTAATAATCATTCTAACATGTATGAGGTAAAATCTCATTATGGTTTTGATATGCATTTTCTTGATGATTAGTGATGTAGAGCATCTCTTCATGTACCTGTTGCCCATTTGTGTATCTTCTTTGGAAAAATGTCTGCTCAAGTCTTTTGCCCATTTTAATCAAATTATTTTTGCCATTAAGTTTCTTATGTATTTTAGATAAATGATTTGCAAGTATTTTCTCCCATTCCATAGGTTGCTTTTTCATTTTGTTGCTTATTTCTTTTGCTGTGTAGAAGCTTTTTAGTTTGATGTAGTTCTACCTACTCTCATGGTACAAACAATATGATAAGGCAAATTCTGTAAAATACTAGAATTTGGTGGGTCTGGAGTACAAGTATTTTGAAGTTCTTTGTACTGTTCTTACAAGTTTTCTATGCCTAAAAAGATTTCTAAAAAACTGTAAAGGAGTAGTCCAAGATGGTGGCATAGGAAGATCCTGACCTCACCTCCTACCATAGATACAACAGATCTATAGCTACATATGGAACAATTCTCTCTGAAAAAGACCTGAAAACTAGCTGGAAGCTTCTCCATAAGAAAGAATAAAAGGGCTACACTGAGATAGGTAGGAGAGGTAGAGCCACAGTTTTACCGAAACCTTACTCCCAGCATAGGATCTCACAAATATGGAGCTTCTCCTTGAGAGTGATGAGTTCATTTAATACCTATCTTCCTCAGACTCTTCCAAAAAATTGAAAAGGAGGAAACACTTATAAACTCATTTCTCAAGGCCAACATTACCCTGATACCAAAACCAGAACAAGACACCACAAAAAGAGAGAACTACAGACCAACATTCCAAATGAACACAGATGCAAAAATCCTCAACAAAATATTAGCAACCGAATTCAATATTATATTAAAAGGATCTTACACCATGATCAGGTGGGATTTATTCCAGAGATGCAAAGATGGTTCAATATCCACAAATCAATCAATGCAATACACCACATTAACAAAGTGAAGAATAAAATCATATGATCATCTCAATAGATGCAGAAAAAGTATTTGACAAAATTCAGCAACCATTTATGTTAAAAACTCAACAAAGTGAGTAGAGAGGAAATGTACTTCAACATAATAAAGACCATATATGACAAGCTCACAACTAACATCATACTCAGTGGTGAAAAGCTAAAAAATTTTCTTGTAACAACAGGAATAAGACAGGTATGACCACTTTTGCCACTTTTATTCAACATAGTATTGGTAGTAGTAGCCAGAGCAATTAGGCAAGAAGAAGAAATAAAAGGCATCCAAATTGGAAAGGAAGATGTAAAACCATCACTATTTGTGGACATGAGCTTATATATACAAAACTCTAAGGACTCCATCAAAAAACTGTTAGAACTAATAAGCAAATTTTGTAAAGTTTCAGGGTACAAAATCAGTATACAAAAATTGGTTGTTTCTATGTACTAACCACAAACTATTAGAGAAATTAAGAAAATAATCCCATTTACAATTTCATCAAAAAGAATAAAATGCCTAGGAGTAAATTTAACCAAGGAGGTGAAGGGCTTGTACACTGAAAATTATAAGACATTGATGAAAGAAATTGAAGTAGACACAAATAAATGGAAAGATAGTCTGTGTTCGTGTATTAGAAAAATTAATATTGTTTAATATCCATATTGCCCAAAGCAATCTACAGGTTCAGTGCTCTCCCTAATAAAATTCCAATGACATTTTTCATAGATAATATAAAGAATGCTAAAATTTGTATGTAACCACAAAAGATCCTGACTAGCCAAGCAGTCTTGAAAAAGAACAAAGCTGGAGGCATCATACTCCTTGATTTCAAACTATATTACTTAGTAATCAGAACACCATGGTATTGGCATAAAAACGGACACATAGGAACAGAATACAGAGCCCAGAATTAAGCCCATACATATATGGTCAGGTAATTTACAACAGAGGAGGCAAGAATATACAGTGGGAAAGGGCAATCTCTTCAATAAATGGTGCTGGAAAAACTGGACAGCTAAATGCAAAAGAATGGAACTAGACCACTGTCTTAAAGCATTCACAAAAATTAACCCAAAATGGATTGAAGACTGGAATCTAAGACTGTAACTTTCAGAAGAAAAAATAGTAAGTTTCTTGGCATCAGTCTTGGCAGTGGTTTTTTTTTGGATCTGATTCCAAAAGTAAAGGTAATAAAAGCAAAAATTAACAAGTGGGACTTCTTCAAACTCAAAAGCTTCTGCACAGTGAAGAAAACCATTAACAGAATGAAAAGACAACCTGTGGAATGGGAGAAAATATTTGCAAATGATATATCCCATAAGGTTTAATATCTAAAATGCATAAAGAACTCCTACAACTCAATAGTGAAAAAAACAATCTATTAAAAAGGACATGAATAGACATTTTTCTAAAGAAGACATATAGCTAGCCAATAGGCACATGAAAAGATGCCCAACATCACTAATCATCAGGGAAATGCAAATCAAAACCACAATGAGATACCACCTCACACTGGTTAGAATAGCTATTATCAAAAAGATAAGAAATAACAAGGATGATGAGGATGGGGAGAAAAAGGAACCCTGTATGCTGCTGGTGGGACTGTATATTGCTGTAGTCACTATGCTAAATAATATGGAGGTTCCTCAGAAAAACTGCTAGGACTACCATATGATCCAGAAATTCCATTTCTGGGAGGCTGTTGAATATAGCTTTGCATTCTCCTTGGCAAACCCTATCCAGGACTATGCCACCCAGCAGAATTTATATGAGGATGCCACAGAAGCTACTTGTTTGAAACCTAAATCTGAGAAAACACAAAAAGCAAACCAGACCAATTTCTCTCATGATTATAGATGTAAAAATACTAATAAAATAATGCAGTTGAGAAGGCGGTGCTTAGTAAATGTGTATCAGATTACAACCAAGATTTTTTTTCAGGGTTAAGCAGATGGTCAGTATTAGAAACACATAACTCACTTTATCAATAGATCAAAAAAAGATTAATGTAATTATTTTAATATAGTGCCAAGTATATTTGATGAAATTTAACATTAAATCCTGATATAAACATTGTTTTCTAAAAATATATTTCCTTAACATTTTGAAAAAGCCAAATCATACTCAAAGATTAAAAGCCCAAAGCGTTTGCATCAGAATCAGAATTCTCCCATTCGATAGTGGATACAATAATGCTACATTTCAGAGTTGTGAGAAGAGAGAAAATGCTGAAAATAGCTAATAAGCATAAATGAAATAAGATGGAAGTAATGAAGTCAAGTATATAAGTCATTACACTAAATGTGATTGTAGAGAATTTTCCTATTACACACACACACATACACACACACACACTCACACACTTGAATTATTGGCAATTTGCTGGTATGAAAGACAAGATCTTTAAGCTTGACTATCAAACTCTATTCGATCCAAAGATAGTGCACATCATAAAGGCTCCATAAATGTTATATCATGCATGCTTCTTTGGTTAAAGTCATATAATCATAAGAGCTTTCAAATATGTATGAAGTTATGGGTTACTTTATCATTATGATTATTATTAAGATTATTAGTTACCTAAATAGAGACATAAGCTCAGTATGCACCAAGGAAATATTGACACATCTTTCATGTAGATGAGTTATGAATGATGTAGTATGTAATGCCCAGATAGAGACTAATTCTTACTGGCCGGAAAATAATCCCTGAAACACATTTTCTTGCTGGTATTGGAAAAATTCCTTAGAAAGGCATTCACAAAGTAAATAATTTATACCATCTTCTTGCCCTATAAAATGCTTGGGAAGTCTTAGGTCAAGCTGTTAGGTTTTGAGAAAAAATTTTTAAAAAGATAAACCATGAAACTCTGACATAATGAAAAACCAGTAAGAGATAAAAGAACTGCTAAATTGAGTGAGTTTCTCCAACAAAATATTTACAAAGCAGAGCATCTGCTTATGAGATACAAAATTCAGACATTCTTTAAAAAATATTCTGTGACATCAAATTACTTATATGACTCATTAGTTCATTTCTGATGCAGGCTATGTCTACTCACATTCTCTTAACTACTTCCTTTCATGGGCATTTTCTTTCCTTTGTAACACTTCCCACAATTGTAGATTAAGTTTTTGTGAGGTTTTTTTTCAATGTCTACTTCTCTTACTAGACTCTGAACTTAAAAAGAACATGCTAGGTTTGTGCACAATTGTAATCTAGAAGTTAGCAGAGGGCTTGGCATAGAGTAGTACTCCATCCACATTTACTGAACCAATAAATATATGAACTGGTCAAGTCAATAAGTTGAATCGTTAGTAGATTTAAATAATTAGATTGCTCCCCAGATAGCCTTCACCCCACTCTTGTTCTTTGGTGATTGACAGATTAAAATAAAGAGATTGCTTTTATGATTGTGTCTTCACTAGGACCAAACAAAATTGCTGGTACCAGGATGAAATAAGTTTTTATTAAGGCAGCATGGATGAAAGAAGTGACTACCTGGTGTGTTTAGGCTGGGCATTAGTATGATGACCATAATTATGAGTTGGGTCTGACAATTGGCTTAAGTAGCTGTTTTTAAAAAGATCATGAAAAATTCATTACAACTAAGGAGTAATTAAGTGGCTAAACCCATGCTGTGGAAGGAGAACTATGTAGAAGGGCTATAATTCATATTTAATATGGTTCTGGTATTTTTTTTTCCAAACCCTCTGCATTAGAATAATGGATCTGTGGTATAAGCAAACATTTCTTCAAATCTTAGGAGGGAGCCTTCCCTTTTCTATCATAATTTTACTTTGATATTCTCCAGTGTTCTACTTCTGAGTTCTGCATTATCTATTGCCTAACTGCACCAGAGCTTTTGTACAAATTACAGGTAATTCTCTGCCTCCTTTTGTAAATGCTCAAATTTACACACATTAAGTTCTAAGTACATAATTTTTATTAACTATATTTCTATAACTCTAGATATCACCAATCTCTACTGCATAAAAAATTATATGGAAGTCCCCAATGTTCTTTCAAAGATCCTTGCAACTGGTTACTTGATTACTCCAGGAATGGTTCTTGTGAATTTGCTGTGACCTTTTGGCCTGCCTTCATCTGGTCCCTGTTGCAAGGAGGTGCAGTGATAGAATGAAAAGGTTTTATTTCCTCCCTATTCCTTAGCATTTTGGTTAGAAAGAAGAGAGCATCTTCAGGATTGACTGTAATCTGAATATTGCTCTGATTTAAAATGTGCCTGGGATTTTGTTTTTATTCAGGTTTGGAAAGATCAGGAGATGATTACCATTATAAAGATGGCTTGTTACCTAGAGTTCCCAAGAGGAGGAGGAATGCCATGCCATGCAGAGCCAATGAGGAAGCAACAGTTTTGGTCAGGAGGCAGAAGGAATGAGGGAAATCATTGGTCAAAATCTTTATTGTGGTTTCCATGGGAAGGAATAGGTGAGGCAGGGTAAACAGCTTAGCAGGCTTGAAAAAGACTGGATAGTTTGAATAATTTCAGCAGTCTGGGCTGTCCGGGTGCTCCCTAATTTTCCAGTTTCTGGCCTTGGGGTGATTTAGGGCAGGGGGAATATTGGCTTCATGTATGGGAGTTAAATCAAGAAGGTGGTCAGATGGGTTCTGGATGGGTTGGTTTGGAAAAGCAAAGATGTGGCCTTGTTAAGTTGTTTGCTATCTCTAAGAATTGGAGTCATGCGAGGGGTAGTCTCTCCCCAGTCAGCAAGACCCCAGATGCCAGAAAATACAGAAAACAAGAAAATATAGTAATTATATGCTCCTTCACTACATTAAAGTACTTGCAAGGTATTCCTGACCCTTAAGTCTCCTTCTTGTCAGACATATCATTACCTACTGCAGCAGATTTATTATCTCTTAACTCTTTCATGTCCATTATGCATTGGTTTCATGCCCATGACTCAGATATAAGAAATAAAATATTATAATGCAATCAGCCTGACTACTTTATGTAGACTGATAAAAAGTTATTTAAAAAATTGAATCTTAAAAAGAAATCAAAAGCATTTAAATTATTGCTTTGTCAGTATGTAAAATCAGTCAGTCATTTTAGTTCCTCATGGCTGTAAGAGTTCTATGGATCTAAAGAGCAAATTCTTCCTCACAGTCCTTTGATGAACTCAAATTAAATGGAATGAATTTAGAACACTTAGCATAGAGCCAGGCTCATATTGGATGCTCAGTAAAAGTTAGTTCCTTTCCCCCCTTTCAGCCTAACTAACTTTTTAACATCAACAGCCCAAACAACATTAAGTATCTGGCATCCACTTGACAGTTAATACTCTTTAAAAGATCAGATATTCTGAAAAACATTAACAACAAAAGGTACAGTTTCCTTGAATCTTTTTTTTCCCCTTGGTTGTTTTATATATTAACCATTGTAAGCTTTTTAAGAGGATAAAAGTTTCTGCTACTCCAAGATAGAGAAATTAAACATTTATATAGTTAAGTTGTTTAATACTCTTCAATTTAGATTTAATGTCTATGTGCTTATTTACTTACATATAAACAATTCTTAATTTCCTTTCATATCAATGACTGACTTAATGAATAGATTGTTTATTATCTCCCATGATGCAGCCTTGAAATGTTTTCTTATACATCACTGAATATTCTAAGGCTGCATGACTGTGTCTCTTTAGTATCTTAATGTATCTGGAAGTCTGGGAAAAGAAAAAGATAATAAACAATGCCCTCCATTCCTTTTAATAGCATGGCCACAAATGCTCGTTTTGCTGTAGCGTCAAAATGATGAATAACTGCTGTCCTTAGTCATATATTTGCAGTGGCAAATAAGGAGTCTTTGGATGTGAAAAACCACATTAAGCTTCCTTCAAACAAGCTTCCTTAGTCTTTAATTCTAACTGTAATGGAACAACTAGTGTTAGCAATAAGAAGTCACTTCGAAATGATGGTATAGAAATGCTACTCTTCAGTTCATGATGGGACCTAAGATAAATGAAGTTCTTTAAATCCCCAAACCTCATAACCAAATACTGCTCAAAAGCCAGTTCTCTAAAAGGAATACATAATGAGGAACACATTCTAACATTCTAACACATAAAGGAAGTTATGATTGTCTATATTTTAGTTTAATATTTTAGGAAAATTAGGATGAAATACTAAAATGCATCATATTTGATCCATCATCTGTAATAAAAATTCAATTATATATGAGTAGTTTATATCCAATAATTTTTATGAATTATTTTATATTTAGTAATCCAATTACAAAAATCTTTTTATATGTTGGTTTTCTCTTGATTGTCCTTATAGGCTAGACCTTGAAGATATTTAATTTCTAAAAATTGTGAGGATGATATATAAAAAACTTTTTATGTGCTGCCTCTCTTTCCTCTGTCTCTGTCACTCTGTTTCTGACTGCCTTGATAATACAGTAAGTTCATGATGGGACCTAAGATTAATGGATTAACTCTAGTTTGATTTTTCCAATGGAAATCAAGTTTGTTTCATTCTTATTTTCATTCCTAATATTGCTTGGCCAGTGATCTTACAAATGACAGAAGATGGACTCGCTAAAAGAGTTTGGTCGGAACAAGCTACAGGAATTTGAGCTTTAGGAATCTTTATAATCATTTAGTCTAAGCTCTACTTTTAGAGTTGAGAGAGAAAGTGTGATCAAGAGATGTTGTCATTTATTTAAGAGTGTTGAGCTATTTAATGATGAAACAGTCCTCATGATTCCAAGTCCAGTACTCTCTCTACTAAACTTAACTGTTAATATCATCACTACTTATTCCAAGTGCTAAAGAAAGAGTGTTGCTCTGTGGCAGTGGGTATAAATGCAAGGGCTGTCTGGGTAGGCAAATGAGGAATTAACATTTCCACATTAGACCCCCATTTAAAAAAAAAAAAACTGTGGCTCTATTAGCCTGTAGCTGCTTGAAACTCTATGTCGTTCACTATCTGTAACAAATAAATTCAATTATTTGATCAACATGGCTAGCCAAATCAGTCCAAAAACATTAAAGTAGAACAAATCCTTAGTCTGACTTATTTTAAAACTTAACTGTCTTTTGATTTATTTGGATTCATTAAAAAATAGTATAAACTTAGAGATAGTTGGCGGAATCTATGAAATTATTTCTGTAGTTTCCTAAATCAATATATTTTTTTCATTTTACTTTTAACTTATGAAATGCATGAAACTCTTATGAAAGAGTGACCAGTTGAGATAACTATATTAACAATTTGAACATTAGAAAAGAACATTTTTGTTTCTGCTAGGGAAACAATTCCATACTTTTCCTGTCTCCAAAATTCTAATTAGTTCCTATTTTTTTAATGGCAAGGTTAAATTAAAACAAAACAAAACAAAACACTGGAATTCCAAAAAAAAGAGATGCTGCTACTCTTTTCTTTAGCATTAGATAGAAAAATAGAAAGTTTTCAACAATTTGAATAAAGATCAGTTAGCACCAATGGAATCCTAATCTATAATCCAAATTTTCATTTAATTTCATGGTGGAGAGTGCTATATAATTTGTTAGCATATGTTACCTTCATACTGTCAATAAATTATGATATCATTTGAACACCTTTAAAGATTAAATCAGGTTATAGATTTTCATTTTCAGTGTGATTTGTATCACAAATGTAGTCCTCTTCGGCTCAACTCCCAAAGCATAAATAAAAGGAAAAAATATTTTCCTCTTTTCAAAGCGTCTTAAACATATTAAACACAGTATTTTTCTGAATGGTACAGCGCTACTGCCTTGTACTTCTTCCTTCTGCACAATAGAAAAGAGAGACATTTATGATAAATGCAATCAAATGATTTATTCATTGAATTACTCCCCATCTATTTATGCTTGCATTTTTGGGGAATGAATAGAATAATTATTCTTTAGGGAATCCTGATTTATTTTCAAAATAAAAAAATGTATTTTAGAAAATAATTGCAACTACTACTTGGGCATATACAAAGTTCAGCCACAGAGAGAATCCTAAAAAGCAGTCAGCTTTTATTTATATTTGATAAGGTAAATTTTGATCCACAATAAATATTTTATTCTGTAAGCATAAATTAACAAGGTATATAAATCACCTTCCTAAAAAGGAAAAAAAATCTGAATGTATATGTGTTGTGCTTTTTTAAGCCTTAGTATTTACTTATTTTTAGCTACAATCTTTTCTTGCACCAAAAGGAAGAACTCTCTCATTATAGATGTTAAATAGTAAGGTGTCCTTGAAAGAGTTTTAATCTTTAGGAAATTATTTCTTAAGCCAGCTCTTTCTATGGTAGTAAGTGTTGGAAGTGGGGAAAAAGAGCAGAAAAGAGATTAGGATCTAGATAAGTTTTTTATTATGAACAAAAATCCAAGTATGTCTTGATAGAAAACTTTGTAGTTACTATGCAGTCAGGCCAAGAAATTCAATATGAAACTTCAGACTCAATAAACCTCACACAGTTCATGCTAAATTCCCCTAATTGCCAATGAATAGTACACTCCCGCAAAGAAAACCAGAAAAAGGTCATGCTAAATTACACAGGCTCATGCTGTTCTGCAAATCCATTGTACCTTGCATCTCTGTCTTGTTGTGTCTGCCGTGCAATTTTCTGAACTTTACTCAACTTTACCACCTACTGGTTATTCAATTCTAATCAACAGAAGCAAATATTCACATAGACTGACCTTCAGTAAACTGTAAGAAGGCTGGAAGGGCAAGAGAATTCAGAGAGGAAATAATAGTGACCATGTCTTATAAATCACAGGAATAATTTAATTTTTTGTCTTATTTTAACTGGGGCAGGGAGTGAGTAAGAATGATAAAAAGAAATTGGCTTTTAAGTTTGAATAATTTATAGTAGAGCCCTGGAAAATGTCCATTAATTCAGTTTTTCATGACTTCTATGCAGTAAGAAGATGTAAACATGTTACAATAGTAGCAAGACTTCTTTTAAAAAAGCAGGAAGGGATCACTTTCTGTAATTTGAGGGCTAAGAGAAAACCATAAAGAAAATTGCAGTGGTTCTTTTCCTTTCAATCTTTTAAATCCTTCCCCCAGACCAACTCTTTTATCTAGAACACCTAAAAAGAATGCATTGAGAAGTGTCTAGTGTGGTGCCTCTTGACCTCCACAATCCTGAAAATGTGCACACAGCTGTCACCCTCACAAGAAAAGAAGTGTTTGAGAACTAAGAGGGAAAGAAGGAGATAGGAAAATGGGAAGGCAGAAGAGGAGGATTTTGTTGGTAAAAGACAAAGTTTGCCCTTGGTTAATTCATTTCCTCTTCAGCTCCTCACTTTATTTCTTTCCTTACTCCATAGCACTCTTTAATCTCTTCTCCTCTGTCAAAACTGGCTACCACAGAGGCTCTCGAATCAGTCTTTTCAACTTCGTGGTAAATTGAAGTTAGATTGCTACTCTTTTCAAATTATATTTGCATATTTAAACCTAATATATAATTGTGGAATACAAGATTTGTTTTCTGTTAAAGGATTTTTTAGGCACCAATAGTCAACTAGAGGAAGGTTTATTATTTGGGATGTTGTGCAGGCATATAAAATTATATACTTCAGAAATAAAACTTACTGAACTTCTACATTGATTTACCTTAAACTTTCCTGAAAGCATATAAAACTAATGTCTGTCTGCTTTGAGGTAATTACCACCTGTAACATCAATTAAGGATTTTAAAGATTACTAAAACATTAAATAAAATAAAATGAAATAAAATTCCAGAGTGTAAAAACTGCTATTTGAATAGGAGATTTTATTTTATTTTTTTATTTATTTATTTTTAAAGATTTTATTTATTTATTTGACAGAGAGAGAGACAGCGAGAGAGGGAACACAAGCAGGGGGAGTGGGAGAGGGAGAAGCAGGCTTCCCGCGGAGCAGGGAGCCCGATGCGGGGCTCGATGCGGGGCTCGATCCCAGGACCCTGGAATCATGACCTGAGCCGAAGGCAGACGCTTAGCGACTGAGCCACCCAGGCGCCCCTTGAATAGGAGATTTTAGCATCTCTGAAAAGTCTTTATGCTTGTGTATTGAAAAATTTTATTCACATTCTTTTGGTAAGAGAGGGATAAGGAATGAGAATATTGATTTTCCTGAGTATCTGCTCAGTGCCAAACACTCTTCTAGACACTTTCACATACAATTTTTTTTTTACTCTAATAATTACTTCTTTAAAAAAATAGCACAAGAATTATTTTTAAGGATTTTGCAAAGTAAAGTTTTTTAAAAATATTCTTTTTGGTTATCTGAAATTCTAAAGTAAAAGTCTTATAAACTGTATAAAAGTAGTAGCCTTTTAAAGGCATCACATTTTGCCCTTACATCATTGGGTCTTCCGATAGAGAAAAGTATGTATTATGGAATGTTTTCTAAGAACCTGTGTGATATTTGCACTTTTCTTATTATTTAATTACTTTTAATTTGTGAAAGAGTAAATTTTTTAAACATGTAATATATTGGGAGGAAAACTATATTCTTTTCTCCCAAATATTTGTGATTTCATTAGTACTATTGATGTGTGGGTCCTGGAATAGTATTCCATTTACCCATCTTATGGGACTTGGTGTTGATTTAAGTTAACTCCAGAGAGTGACTTTATACAAGGGGACAAAGGTTCCTAACCATAGACTAAAAGCAGAGTCAGTGGGCCCTAAAAACTCCAGGTGTGTTATACGGAGGATGATGTAATATTAAGTGCATGATGTCAGGTGGTTGTCATACCCTGGGAAAGTGAACCACTATTGTGTTTTGTAGTGGATCATAAAAAGAATTAGATATGCTAATTTAACAAGATGTTTTGACTCCATGGTCACATAGTGAAGTGGTCAATAAGCTACTTGTAACTGGCAAGAATATGCAACTGGCTTAAATATGTTTATTATGAAGTGATAGGCACTTCAAATTCTCATAAGCTTTCACCCATTTTCCATAGGATGGTTTTGTCATATTTATTCTCATTGGCTGTAAAGTGGGCCCTAAACTGATTAACATCCAGACTTTTTCAAAACTTTGGCAAGATATTCTCTTGAAAATAAACCCTTCATTAACTTTAGAGATGACAGCTGTGTCCATAATTCTTTAAGCAGATCAGAAATGTTTTTGCAATGCAACAAAAGGTCAAAGACAGAAAGCTCACTTTTAATAGACCATTTCTTTAACCATGTTTTTCTCAAAAAGTTTGTATTAAAATGCAGTATATCTATTTCTTCCATTTCAGGTATTAATTATTTTGACAAGCAATGGGGAAGTCTCAGGAATATGTGAACTGATGAAAACAAAAGCAATGATGTTTCCAAGGATGCACCTGACAGCTCTTAGGGGATCTAGAGAAATGAGAGCAGAATTACAATGATTTCAAGTGTTTTAATAATACACTCAGGCAATTTAAAGTTGCAAAAATTCATCAGGTTTATACTGAACTTAGATCTTTTCTGAATGCATAGCAAATCTCTTTTGTAATTTTTTAATGCTATAAATTTCTATTATAATGATTTGACTTTTTATTATGAAAAAGTATACTTAGTATAGATTTATATATTGAAACAGTTTTATATGTAGTAATAACTATGTCTTGATCTAGTCTATAAAATGCTTGTCTGGATTACTAAATCTTAAATTTGGAGAGTTCTGTTAACAGAGTTTCCTTTGTAACCCAGTTAATTTTTATAATAGATCTTTATTTATTATTTGGTATACTTTTCTATCTTAGATTTTTGTACTTTCTTTTAATACTAGAACTAAATTTCCCCTACGGAAAGGTAGATGCTTAAAGCTAAATTATTTTATTAATCAAAATAAATAAATCGACAACATTAAGAAGCTTGAAAAGGTTATGGGAATTTCTAGGGATCCTTTCATTTATAAATTATAGTGGGATTTTTCACCTATTTTTCCACTATCCTGAGATTGAAGCAGTATCATAGATTTCACTATTATTACCATTATTATTGTTGTAGTGACTTCTGAATTATAATGAGATATTAAGAAGAGCCTGTTTTATTATTTTTTTAAAGATTATTTATTTATTTGACAGAGAGAGACAGGGAGAGAGGGAACACAAGCAGGGGGAGTGGGAGAAGGAGAAGCAGGCTTCCCGCTAACCAGGGAGCCCGATGTGGGGCTTGATCCCAGGACCCTGGGATCATGACCTGAGCCGAAGGCAGATATTTAACCGACTGAGCCACCCAGGCGCCCCAAGAACAGCCTGTTTTAATGCTACCAACCCATCCATATGTTCTAGATGGATAGAGCACATTCTATACTGAGGCTTTAAAAAAGGGGAAAAAAAAAAAGGCAAATTTATTAGCATACTGGACAAACAAGAAGGTGTTATTAAAATTCTGCACATCCTGTTTCCCAAGGCAGGGTATTCTCAGGTAACAGGAACTCTTCCCCTAGAGGTGTATTGGACTGGCTGCAAAAGAGACTGGCTCTAGAGGAAAAGGTTTGAGCCTACAGTGGTACCCACACAAGACAGGTAGTATTAACCGGTAGCAGCAATTCTGTTTCATATCAGAATCCTCCTATAGTATTCTTTCATTCCTGTCTGTTAGGGCAAGATCAGCTTCCCAAAGCTCCATCACCCCAAGTCTGCTACATCAAAAGCTGAGGCTTACTTCTCATTTTCCTTTAAGATCTTTTAAAGAAATGTGGCTCTAACTATTTATGGATCAAATCATTTTATTACTTAGGGATACAAAATTAATTAATCAATTAATTAAATTCCAGTATAGTTAACATACAGTGTTATATTAGTTTTGGGTATACAAGATAGTGATTCAACAATTCCGTACATCACCCAGTGCTCATCACAGGTGCCCTCCTTAATCCCCATCACCTATTTAACCTATTCCCCCACTCCCCTCCCCTCTAGTAACTATCACTTTGTTCTCTATAGTTAAGAGTGTGTTTCTTGGTTTATCTCTTTCTTTTCTTTTCCTTTGCTTGTTTTGTTTCTTAAATTGCACATATGAGTGAAATCATATGGTATTTGTCTTTTTCTGACTGACTTATTTCATTTAGCATTATACTCTGTAGCTCTATCCATGTTGTTGCAAATAGCAAAATTTTATTCTTTTTTATGGCTGAATAATATCCCATTGTAAATATATACCACCTCTTTATCCATTTTTCTATTGATGGGCACTTGGGCTGCTTCCATAATTTGGCTATTATAGTTAATGGGGTACATGTATCCCTTTGAATTACATAGGGGTGCATGTATCTCTTTGAATTAATGTTTTTGTACTTTTTGTGTAAATACCCAGTAGTGTGATTACTGGATCATAGGGTAATTCTATTTTTAACTTTTTGAGGAACCTCCATACTGTTTTTCACAGTAGCTGCACCAGTTTTCATTCCCACCAACAGTGCATGAGGGTTCCTTTTTCTCCACATCCTCTCCAACTCTTCTTTCTTGTGTTGTTGATTTTAGCCATTCTGACAGGTAGTGAGGTGATAGCTCATTGTGGTTTTGACTTCCATTTCCCTGATGATGAGAGATGTTGAGCATCTTTTCATGTGTCTGTTTGCCATCTGTATGTCTTCTTTGTAGAAATGTCTGTTCATATCTTCTGTCCATTTTTAAATTAGATTATTTGTTTTTGGGGTGTTGAGTTGTGTAAGTTCTTTATATATGTTGGACACTAACCCTTTATCGGATAAGTCATTTGCAAATATCTTCTCCCATTCTGTAGTTTGCCTTTTAGTTTTGTTGATGTTAAGGACATTACTGCCTATATTCTTTTCTTGGATTTTTAGGTTTCAGGTCTCACATTTAGGTCTTTAATACATTTTGAGTTTATTTTTGTACATAGTGTAAGAAAGTGATCCAATTTCATTCTTTTGCAAATGTTGCTGACCAGTTTTTCCAACACCATTTGTTAAAGAGAACATCTTTTTTCCATTGGACATTCTTTCCTGTTTTGTTGAAAATTAATTGGCCACATAATTGTGGATTTATTTCTGGGTTTTCTATGTTGTTCCATTGATCTATGTGTCTATTAGGGATACAAAATTTAAATAATATAGGGAACCTTAGCATTTTTGAATTCCTATCATATGTACCAGAAAAAGATTATCTTTTATTTTCCAAGAGAAGTAAATTTCAAATCAAAATCTATTCAACATGACTCTCAGTTTTTGTTTTCTCAAAATGAGATAAAATCCCTTTTTAATCATTAAGCACTTACTAGATATGACTTTTTCTCTGCACAAATAACATCAATTGCAAAAACAAAAATACTCTGTAACTTTTAGACAAGAAAACTAATACACAATTCATTTCTAGATAGGAGTTAAAGATTCTTAAAACTTGCTGTCATCATCTTTATTAAAAAGAATGAAATGTGATTAACAATAACAGAAAACCATTCATGTCTTCCAAAAAAATGGTCATGAAAAATTTGTTCAGATAGGGATAATTATCTTCTACATAAAAATATTCATATATATCCCCATTGGAAGGAAGAGGAACAAATCTTCCTGGATATCTTGTTTACCAGTGAGAAAACTTCTCCAACAGCTCCCCCATGCTTTCTTTTAAAGAAAGAAGAGAGAGGGGTAGTTTGGGGTAGCCAAACAATGACATCCTCTGTTATATGTAAGGTCAAATAAAGCAATAATTAAGAATCAGACTCAAGTTACATGTTGAGGTTAAGGAATTTATAGATAAACAATAAGGAAGTGTAGTCAAGAAGGTAGTAAGTGTTCATAAAATGGCTAAGCTAAGATTGTCCAAGGGAAAATAGAGATAACCATTCAGAGGCTAGGACAGGAAGTAGGTGGTATTTTCAGGAGCAAAACACCAAAATTTAGTATCTGCTAATGCCCAAGCCTTCTTCTTGGGCATTACATGACTTCTACCCACCCACCCACCCAACCCCGACCAAAAGTGAAAACCTTTTTTTGCAAAACTTTGTCTTCTCTTCTGGTTTATAATAGTTCATAAAATATTAGTTTGAATTTTCATAAATACGGTTTAGTGATACCCATCTTGCTTTCCTAGTTGACTTTTCATTGCAGGGACTCTTTGTCAGAGGAAACTCTAATCTATTATTACTTTACTTATGGTCATTAATTTACTCATTCCACAAACATTTGTTAAGGACACATTTTGTGCTATGGTTCATGGTGCTAGGTCCTGAGATTCCAAAGGTGTTCACCGTTGGAGGAGGCACATATGTAAATTTATAATTGTGGTAGAAAATAATATGTTTTATATGTGTAAAACTTCATTGTGGCAGAGCGTTTTCTGGAGAGGTCAGGAGTGGCTTCATAGAAAATGTGTCTAATTTGAATTCTGGTGGTTAAATTTGACTGGTAGGGAAGTTGGATAGGCTATTTCTGGCAGAGGGAAAGCCTTATGAAGGTATAGAAATCTAAAATAACATGTCTCATTCAGAGAACTTTATGATATGATAGCATCATAGGTACAAGATAAAAAATAGGAGTCTGGAGAGGCAAATTTTGATCAAATCAGGAAACATACAATGCTACAAAGTATAACAAATGAAAAGCCATCTTTGGGTTTTAAGTATGGGTTGTATTTAAATTGTGGAAATATCACTTTAGTGGCAGTATGAAAAGTGGACTAGAGATAAAAAGAAATGAAAGAGAGAAGACCAGTTAGGAGGCAAATACTGTAATACCGAAGAAAGATGAGGAGAGTTTAAATTTGGAGAGTGGCAGTGAGAAAGGATAAGGGAAAAGGTTATTAGGTAAGACTTGAGGACAAATTGCATTTAGAGAGTAAAGGAAGGGGAAAGTGAGAATGCGTTCCATGTTCCTTCTTTGGGAGATTGTGAAGTAGATTATCCAGCTATAATAGAGTGTGGATACACTTTAGGAGGAGAATGGCAAGTTCAGTTTGCACATACTGAGTCTGAGATGCCTGTGAAACATCTAGGTGGTTATACCCATTCACAGGTGGTTAGGAGAACAGTATAGGCTTGTTCTTAGGAAAACAGTATAGGCTAGATACAGATTTTGTGGTTATCAACATGTAGAAGTTGGCAAATACTTGCATTTATACCCTTCAAGGGGACATAGTGAGATGAAAAGAGAGTAAGATTTATGAGGATGAGGGCTATATTTGTTTTCCTCATCGCTGTATTTCAAGGACAGCTAAGCACCAGATACGTAGTAACCTTCCAGTATATGCTTGTTTAAGGAACAAATAGTGAAGAGAAGCCAGAAAAGGAAGTAATGGGGAAAAGTAAGAGACAAAGGAGGATAATTAGGAGGAAAAACTTAGTGTCATGTACACACAAGAAGGAGGTTCAAGAAAGGACTTGTCAACAGTGTTTAAAGCTGCAAAGGGGTTACACAAAATAGAAATTGTAAAATTAGAACATGTGCTGTTCTTCTTTTATACAGAAACCCAAATACATGTATTTTATTTTTATTTACATTCAATAAAATCTTAATAGTGGAATGAATGTCAGACCATGTTTTTGGTAGATGAATTTCTTTTTATTCAACTTCAGATTTCCCTTATAATTCTCTGAAGTACATATTTATCAGAACCAACAAATGTACATTAAATGAGACTGTTAAGAAGCAAAATGATGTTAAATATAGGTTAAATTATATAATCAATAATATACAGATGCAAATGCAATCTGGGGCCTTAAGAGTGAAAACAAGTATTTTATTTTTTAACATGTTACAACCTTGTGAATTCTCATATTTCACAGAAAGGCAGCTAAGAGCTCCTAAGATATGAAAGAAAACTGAAAAAAAAAAAAAACCTTTGGAAACGTTAACTCAGGGTAAATTCATATAAGGTGTTTTAAAGTGAAATAAGGAAACTAATTCTGCAGAATAGTTGTTCATTCAGGGCACCTTGGTGACTCAGTTGGTTAAGTGTCTGACTCTCACTCTCAGCTCAGGTCTTGATCTTAGGGTTGTGAGTCCAAGACCCCCCAAAAAAGAATAGTTGTTCATGCATTCATTCATTCAACAAATATTCATTGAGCACTACTATGTGCCAAACACTGTTCTAGGTCATGGGGCTATAGCAGTAAATGAAGCAAACCTAGCTCATATCCTCTTAGACCATGCAGTTATAGGTGATACGAAAAGTATATGATTAAGAAAAGTTAGTTAGTATATAGTATATAAAAGATTTAATATGTGCCCTTATAGTACCAAAATATATATTGCAGTAGTCTTACAGAAATGATATTTTTTAACTGCCTTGAGGAAGTGCAATTTATTTTGAGAATTCAAAAATGAGTAGTTAGCTTGACATATTGGGAGTGGAGAGGTTTGGAGAGATCATCGTGAATGGAAAGGACGGCATATGCTCCCTTGGGTAGAAAGAAGCCAGCATATTGGGAGAATTGGAAGCAGAAGGCTTTGTCTGGAACACCAGAGAGAGGAAAGAAATGTCTGGAGAGATGGGACAAAGAGCCTCAGGACTATGTTAAGAGTTTGATCTTCATCCTTTCATGAAAAGAGTAAATGATTGTAAATAGATGAGTGACATGAACAGATGGGAATTCTTTGAAAACTCTTTGTTTAGAGTATTAAAAAAACACAAAGCTAGGAAATGAAATAATATACAAAGAAAGCAACTATCATACTTAAGCTATTATTTTCTATGATTAGGAATTTCTTCATATAAAAATTAGAAATGAGGGGCACCTGGGTGGCTCAGATGGTTAAGCCTCTGACTCCTGGTTTTGGCTCAGGTCATAATCTTAGGATCCTGGGATCAAGCCTGGCATGGGCGTAGGGTTCCTCACTCAGCAGGGAGTCTGCTTCTCTGCCTCACTCTCCTTCTGCCACCCCCCTACTCTCTCTCTAAAAATAAGTAAATACATCTTTTTTAAAAAGAAAAAAATTGGAAATGATAACATTCTTTTAGGATTATTGGAGGATTAAATATTTAAAGTGCTTCATATGGTTCCTGATACATTATAGGAAATATTTTCCTTCTTAGTCTCTAGATAAGTAAAATCAAGTTAAATTGGCTGTCTGTTTACCACTTTGTCTAACAGTAAGTTAATGCTAACTGACTGGCATTGTTAAGGGAAAAAGTAGAGGCTTTTCAAGAATATGACTTTCCATTCTGGGAATATCTGTCATCTACCTATTAAGGAAGGAAGCCTGATATTATCAGAATGACATCCTTGATGGGCATTGGCCTTCAGAGGTACCCGGATCGGAAAGGCCTAAATCTAGAAGACCACCATGATACAGAATTGCTTTGGGATATTTGCATTTGGTTTGGGGTTAATTATAATTACCTGTAAGTCCCTCAGGAAATCACATCATATTAAAATCTTCTAAGGGGCGCCTGGGTGGCTCAGTCGGTTAAGCATCTGCCTTCAGCTCAGGTCATGATTCCCGGGTCCTGGGATTGAGCCCCACATCGGGCTCCCTGCTCAGTGGGGAGCCTGCTTCTCCCTCTCCCACTCCCCCTGCTTGTGTTCCCTCTCTCGCTGTGTCTCTGTCTGTCAAATAAATAAATAAAATCTTTAAAAAAAGTAAAATAAAATCTTCTAGGCACCCTGAGTATCCTGCTTCACTAGAGAAAACAACTTGAAGCCATATCAAGCCTCATAATGGAAATTTTCATCATGTTTGTGTCCTGAAAGCCTTGGTTGCTTAAAAACAGTGTGGATAAAGCAGTTTGTAGCCATTTATAGTTTTGAAATTTTGAGTGATTTTTAAAAGATGGTTCTCCAGTACAGGTGCACATCACATATTGAAATTTAGGGTTTCTCTTTCAGACTGAAAATGTACATAAAAGGGGGGGTATTATTTAATATGTTTGGCAGTAATAGTGTTTGGGAGTGAATGAAAGCCTGCTAAGACTCTCTGTTAGCTTTCAAATGAGTATGGGAGCTATAGCACACGGTATCCACTGACTTCTTTTCTGAGGAAATCCTTTTGGCAGAATGTCAAAACACCAAACTCCAAAAGAAGTGCTTTTCTAGGAAAAAAAAAAAGCAACAAGAAGCAGCAGCCATGACTATTAATTATTACATTATTTCAGAACATGGAATTCTTTTTTAAGCAGGCAGTGGTAGGAAAATATTCCAGCCTGGATAGCCATTTATTTTGAAAATTAATCATCAAAACATGGTTATTAGGGTTCATGTGTAGATGATAAGCATTTTGGGAAAAGTGCCCCTTCCATAATTCTCCAGGCTTGTGATGCTGTGAGCTGTTGATATTTTTGTTTCACTTATTAGTTTGTTCTAACATAGACATATAATGCAGTCCTTAGGACTGACCTCAAAATTTGAATTAATTGAAATTGAACCCAGTGGAAATTGCAAAGTTTTCACTTACTATGAGGTTTTATACTTCCTTGAAAAATCTGGAAATTAGTTAAAAGAAACAGAGACTAGTAAAGAAAAAAAATACCATGTTCCTTAGAAAGATAACTAAGAAAGGTAATCAACTAAAGGGACATATATTTTTTGAGCAAGATAATTAGAACTATTTAGATCAAAAAAATTTCTAGTTTAGCTCTTCAAACCAGGATCCATTAAAAAGAGCAGAGAGAGCTTATTTTATAGGTACTACCTGTCAGTTGCATTAACACTTTACGTTGTTGGAATAATGGAGCACAAAAGCAACCAAGCTAGAAGATAGAAAGTGACAAATACATTGATTCCTGATTCATTGGCTGCCTAGAATCATAAAAATTCAGACATCATTTGCCAACAACAACAGTTAGTCTTTTCAAATGTTTTGGAGGCTTGGAGAAATATCAAAGGAGTTATCATTGGTAGTAGTAGTGGTATCGTTTTTCATGCTGGCCGTTCAGTGTACATACATGTATACTAACAGTATGCTTACATCGGCACAAGAAAACATATGGCAGTATTTACAGGCAAAGGTGAATAACCAAGCCTGTATCTGATTCTTAAGATGTATGCAGGTTTTTCTACTGACAAAAAATATAATTTGAAGCTAATCAATTTTGGTACTGTTAACATTAATTTAGAAGGCATAACAAATAATAAAAACACAAAACAGTAATGGTTATGTGCTTATTTTGTGATATATGCTGAATTTAAAGAAATGAGTATGACTTCTGCCCTGGAGGACCTTACAGTTTAAGTGGAGGAAGAAGAAAAGAATTAATGACAATGGCATGTGAGGAAGATATATAAACAGTAAAGTGCTTGCTCCTTGTGAAATATTTGGAAAGTAATATTTAGTCTGTATCTAAAATCCCTGTGGAAGTTACTTGAGAAGTGTAAAAGGTTGTAGTGCATCCCAGACAGAGGGAGTAGCATGGTCAAGGACTCAGAGGCACACAGTTGAGTGGGTCTGAGCCTACTTCTCAATTACTTGCTTTTATTCCTGTAATCCTTATGCAAACTAGTCTTATCACCCAAGTTTTTAAACCCAAAGGCCTAGAGGCCTGCTACTCCTACAAATCCTTCTTTGCTCCTTTATTTTTTGCTCATACCATACTCATGCACCTCTGAATCTCTCCTACTTTTTCTCCTGCTTTTTAAAAAGAATTCTCTGCTCCTGTCTTAATTAATAGCAAAATCAGATTTGATTCCAGAGCTGCTACAATAGCTTCTAAAAGGGTATTTTACTAGAGACTGGTTTTACTCCAGTACATCCTTTGCCTTCTAGTCACTCCATACACTCTCTTATCTGTTTCGTTCAATTGCTGTTTTTCATGCTTTGCTTACATACCTGCTCTTTCTTTTCATTGAAATGCCCTTTCCATCCTCCTGCACATGACCTGACTCAGTCTTCAAGGCTTAGACCAACAGGCACCTATTGAGAGGAATCTTATCCACTCTTCCTTCCAGTTCATCAGTTATCTGTGTTCCCATAGTGCTCAGCACTTAAACTAATATTAGTCACATTTTACTTTAATTACTTGGTTACCTGATTTACTCCCTTTACTTATTAAACACTCTTCTAAAAAAGAATCATGATTGTATTTTATATTTGCTATAGATTTTAGCATAGTACCACATCTGCCACATAGTAGGAATAAAACAAACGCTTTATGAGTAATTGAGTATCTAAATGTTCATGAATCAAGATACTGTTAACATTCAAAATGACTAATACTGATTTATTAAGTTTATAATCTGATATAAAATTATCATTAAAATGTTTTTAATTGCACAGAAATCTGATATTAAAATAAAATTATAAATAATGGGGGAAGAAAACTTTGTTTTTTCATTGGAAGTTGCAGTCAAAGGCATAAAGGTTTTGAATGGCCATTACTGGCTTTATTCTAAATGAACTAGAATATCTGTAAAACAAACATAGTTGAAGACCTTGGCTTAACCAGAATACTCAAAAAATGTAGACTTGGTGTAAAATTCAAGGATATATGTTTTCCAGGCTTTAGTATGTAACCCAGATATTGAGAATTTTGAGTTTTGAAATAAGGTGTCAGAATGTCTGCTACAGTCTAGAATTCTCTGGGTTTGTAGTTGAATGTTGAGGATCATAACATCAACAACTCACATGGACCATATAGGATCAGAGACCTCTCATGACAAAACGGCACGTCCATGAATTGATTCTCTTGCTGAGATCACACAACAGAGCTGATTTTATCTCAAACTCATGAGAGTCAGAGATTTTACCTTGTATCAGCTTTACTAATAACTGCAAGGATATAAGTAATCTCAAGGAATAGTGGGGCATGGAGAAGTCTGACATAGCCAATGTCATTCCCTAGGATGACATTTTTGTTGCATGCTCTGACCAAGATTTAACATGTGACCTCCCAAAGTAATGTATGTGGCTAAATCACATACACGAAAGGGGCTGTTTCAGTCATGAATACATCTCTATTTTATATAGCTTACATGTTATTTCTCTTGATTCACAGATTCCAGGATTTTTGTTGTTGTTGTTGTTATTTGTTTATTTGTATTTTTCCATAGGTAATCCTAGAATGAGCAGATACATTTTACTAGAAGCATTCTATCCATAACCTTTCTAGGAAATACCACTAGTATATTTGCCTGAAAGCCTTTCATTAGCATGCTTACAAAGGAATCTGACAAGATTATCTCCCTTCTTTTCTGGGCATGCTTCCTCACTCCCATGTAAGGAAAGAATGGAGTGCAAACTGATGAATCCTTTCCTTCCCACCTGATACTGTTGCCTTTGCTTTTCTTCTACTTATCAATGGATATGGGTGTTTATGGGGTGATGTTGAGACTGGGGGAAGATGTAGCTGGTGGGAGAAAACTTGGTTCCTTACTGTAATTTGAAAATATATAAAATATTTTAGAAGCTTCTACTTTTTGGGTCAGATTTGACCATAAGAACTCAGATCTCTTACATTTATGCTAGCCAGTTGTCTTGGTCTTAATTTATTTTACCCAGGAAATAATATCAGTGAAATGGGGGGAGGCATACATAATAGAAACCACCTGCTTTTTAACATTAATTTGATTTGGGGAAAAGAAAGTAAAGTTCGACACCATATAGATCCGTACAGTATTTACATGAAACCTGAAGTCCAACTGGAGAGAAACTGTGAGGGTATGAAGAACTAAAAGTAATTGTTGAGTATAACAAAAAACATATGAGTAGCTGATTTGCTGTATCTTTCACTTTTTAGCTATGTTGAATTGAGTAGTTTAAAGTGGGAAAGTTTTATTTAACAAAAAGGAAAATAATATAAAAGTTCTTCCTATATCTCCTTTAAAATGGAAAAGGAAAAGCAAATATCACACTTGTCAGTTGTTTCTGAGAAGAAATACCATCTGTTAGTCTTCATTTATGAATAGGGATAATACAGAATCTACATTTAAAATGAGAGACTCTTTCAAAGTCCAACGTGATTATTTTGGTTTCTGATTTACATAGAGTATTTTTCATTTTAAGTATATTTTCAGTGTTAAAATCATATCAAGAATATTTTTAAACAGGGGCGCCTGGGTGGCTCAGTTTGTTAAGTGTCTGCCTTGGGCTCAGGTCATGATCCTGGGATCCTGGGATCAAGTCCCACACCGGTCTCCTTGCTCATCGGGGAGCCTGCTTCTCCCTCTGCCTGCCGCTCCCCCTGCTTGTGCTCTCTCTCTCTCTCTGACAAATAAATAAAAAATCTTTAGAAAAAGAATATTTTTAAACATAAAAATTTATGTGTGGAAACTATATTATACAATGGAAATGGACATAGTTTTACTTCTGAAAGTTGGTGAATAGTTCTAGTCATCAGTGAAAATAAGTATGATGTTTAATGTTTCCTGAGATAGGTGAATGGACAAAGACATAAAGCATAATGAGAAATTATTCTGTTTCCTCTTAACTTTCTTAAATCCACTTGCAAATCCATCATTCAGCTATGAAAGGCAGTAATGTGATGTGAAACCAGTGGATCAACTTTGCCCAAAGGACCTGAAGCCCCTCTCAGCTTCCCTGGACCAGCCTTCTCAATAAAGCAGAGCAGCTGCATGACATAGCCCCAGCTAACCTCACAATCTTTCTACATCTGAGAAGACTAAGACAAATCAGATGAGAAATTGAGATGCTGACCCCAAACTGCAGATGACAATGCCTGCTTTCAAATTCACAGTCTTTCTTTAATACAATTCACCCTTGCTCTCCTAATTTTAGTGAAATCTTGAAAGAAATATATATTCTCCCTGAAAATAAGATTTCTGGTTACATCTGGCATTTTATACCCTCAAAGTTTCTGAAAATTGCTAAATATATTACTCATCAGTTGCTTTATGAGCTTTTAGGAGAGATGAGACAAATCTTAAACCAGTCCTATATCATTTCTTTTAAATCATAGCCAATCATAGATTTTTCTTTTTCTTCTTTTAAATAAAACCCTAGTAGCCTCCCTTGAATTAAACACCTGATTTAATGTAGATTCACTAGATAACAATGACTTTTTAACAAGGCATGGTATCCTGAAATTCTACTGACATTCAGTTTTCAACAAGCTTCTTTGATTTGTGCATTGAGGCTTTTAGGGAATTTGTATTACTAGTCTATCATATGACTCACTTTTTATCTTTAATTTATTATTTTTTAGCCAAATAATAAGCAAATAGATAAAACAAAAGTAGTTCACTGGTTTGAGAAACAACCTAGTGTGTGACACCGTATTATGTATTATGACACCGTAATTGGCTTACACTGTGATGATTCTAATAAGAAGCACTCACACCTATCTCCTTTGGAAAAAAATTAAAAAGCTGAAGGAACAAAGCAGAAAAACAGGCTTGTGTGAGATTTCATTATCTCCTAGTTCTATGAAAAAGAATGCCATAATGTGTTAAGGGACAATTTCTAGGTGGGGGACATCAAATCCCACAGAAGATAAATCTTCCAAAGAAAGGTGGGTTGATGTTTATGGAGAGATATTCCTTTTCCTTGGGAAAATCATTTCCTTAAAAAAAAAAGAAAAGGAAGATACAACAAAAATTGATTCTCCCTTAGGGAGGAATGTGAGAGTGACATGTAGAGTCTAAGCACGTAGAAACATGGGGAAAGTTATAGAGAAGTCTTAACACAATTCTGAATGTAGAGCATGAAAGTTAACCAAGGTCAGGGGAACACATTGTCAACAAAATTGCGATTGAAGTGGGAGGACATCCTGGACACTAGCAATTGCCAAAGAGCCAGCCAGGAAATTTATAGGAGGAGAAACACAAGGGTGCATTAAGAGCCAGCTCTTAGTGCCAGTGTTTCACTTTAACTTTTTGAACAATGTAAAATACATATCATTTTCTCAAGAGCCTGGTATTATTTTAAAATTTTAGTTAAAAAAATATATAAAGCATTTAGAAAATACAGAATCAGTAAATATAAGAATCTACACTCCTGAAAACAATGACTGTTACTGTTTTATTTCCTTTCAATCTTTTTCTATATTATCTTAAATAGTTGCGATTATATATATATATATGTGGCCATATATATATATATACACACACATATATAAGCATGTATATACATATACATGTGATTTTCTACTTGCCTTTTTCACTTAATAATTATACACAAACTTATTTCCATGTTAGTATTATAAAAGAACCTTAACTCTGAGTTTTTCCGGTTAGGAGAAAGGCAATCTGACAAGATCTATTACCACATTAACATTTGAAAAATATGATTCATCCTGGGAGTATAAATACATTTCAAAGAAAAAAAACACAAATTAATGAAGTTCTAAAGGTGTAGAATTGGTGGAAAAATTGTCTTGAGTCATGGGGTTTTCTTGGTATTCCTCCATACATCCAGTTGAGAAAATTTATTCGTCCACTTGCATTAACATTCCTGACAATGCACTATGCATTGCATCATAGTAATGACAGAAACAAAATTTTTATTTGACTAGAAATTGAGCAATGTAGAAGAAGAACTGAGTTGACTTTCATCATGTTCCTAGTAATATTCTAGGCTCCTTGAATCCAAGGATCTGGTGTTCCTTAAATGCAAGCTATGTACATTTGGGGAGGTTTAACTATATGATAAAATTGGTTATATATTCTTTTCTTCCTCGGTTTGGTGTTCTGATTTCCACTCAAAGATTAAAATGGTTCTCTACTTCTATCACGTAACCCTCCAACTATAGTTGTGAGGAAGATTCTTAATTTGACTGCTGATAGAGCAGTATGTTGCAAAGAGGTTTCTAAACCCAGGCTACTGCCTACACTGCTGAGTTAGAGATTTATGAGCAAGGTCAGGCATGGTAGTCCAAGGATGCCAGTGCAATTAGAAGGGCATTGGATTTGTCGTCTAAGTGTAAAATAACCTTTGGCTGCAGAGTGAAGCCCTCATTTTCTAAGTAAATTAACTGTAATAACTATCAAACTATAGCTGGTAAGCAAGCTAGACATCTGTGAAAAGGAAATCCATTGACAACAAAAGCCTTGTTAGACATTCCTTCAAGATATGGAAAATTTGAACAAACTGAGCTGTTTTTGAGCCCATAAAAGGCAAAATACAACGTAAAATATCACCTTATTACTTCATCTTTGCAAAGAAAAACAGTTGGGAGATGAAAGGACAAGTTGGTTGGTTAAGATGTTCATCTTGAAATTGGCACAAGCAGATGAAACAAGCAGAGTGAGATCACTGCATCTATAAGCTAGTAATGGTTATGCAACAGATACCTTATGTAACTCTCTGCTATCCCAATGTGTCTGGATTCTGCAAAGTTTTCTCTGGTCTTGTAATTATTTGTAAACTCTCATTAGTGGGCCATGGAACTGAATTTGTGAATTTTGTTCAACTTTACTTTGGGCAAAGAAATATAATGAAATAATCACTCTGTTTCTTCACCTGGAACCTCCATAAAACAGCATCCATATTTAAAGCTTTTCAGTCCTATGGCACATGGAAACTGGAGTTCCAGTGTCTCTTCAGAATCTCTTTATACTGGAGATCCAAAGAAGATATGCCACACTTTCTTTGATGCTTAAAGGAATTCCTAATTCCTCTACTAAACATAATGAATCTCACCTAAATTCTTCCGGAGGAAAGAGAATGGATACAGAATCAGAAAAATTTGTGTTTGAATCTCAGCTAAATCACATTCTGATACTCGGCCAAATAATTTAACCTCTTTGATTCTTATTTCTGTCAATTTTTCATTTCTAAAACAAAAACAGTATGTCACTTACAGCATCTTATAAGCCTGAAATGATATCATATTTCTGGAATACCTCTGCTTAGTGCCTGTACCATAGAGGATGCTCAATAATTGTTTCCACTGTCTTCTTTTGAAGCTAAGTCAAAGAAGCCCAAATTTCCATATACTCGCTGGCATTCTCTAACTGCCTTAGTTAATTCCTTAAAGGAAATCATGACAGCATGAGGAGAAATTATGACCAAAGAAAGATATTGACAGGAAGATAGTTGTTGATAAGGCAGCTAGAATGAAGAGACAAAAATAGGACATATATAAAACTCAGACGGCGAGCTACTATCAAAGCTAAGTTACCTATACCTACTACCAAGTGGGGAGCTGCCTTTATGGAAGAATTTATAAGGTTCTATATTAAGGTAAGGCTAATATATTTTCACATGTTGTAAGTCCTATCATAACAACCCCCCCTTTTTTTTTTGCCTCTGCTACATGATGTAGATCAATTATTGAAAAACGCCTTGAGGAGTAATAATAATAAATACATAATTATTATTTATGGCTATTTATTTCACTTGAGTAAAAACTTATTGACAGCCTCATTATGTCAAGCCTATAGCAAGCTGATAATTTATCCTGGGGTCTTTGAAATCATTTGTTGGATTGTGCTCTGAATGAGCAAATGAGTAGTGGCTGAAAACTCTGTTAAATGGAACTATGCAGTGAATGCACCATTTCCCCATTAAATCATATGTACAGAACTCATGCAAATAAAATGGTATAAAGGGAAACTGGCTTGAAAGCAGTACATATTGAAAACATTTAGGACTTTGGAAGACCATATTGTCAATATGATACCACGTTTGTCAAAAAAAGTTAATTCTTTCTTAGGCTGTATTACTAGAGATGGAACATTCTGATCCTATGAGATCCTTTATCAATGATATAATGCCTGGACTATTGTTTTCATTTTAAGAGAGAATGAAAAATAGGTTTGTTTTATATGAAGAGTAATTAAAGTTTCTGTGAATATTAGAAGAAATAATTGTTTTATTCAGTTATTTTTAGATTCTGAAGAATGAAGGGTACTTAAGTTATGTTGTTTCGGTCAGTATAACTTTGACAAAAGAAAAAACATTAAAGAAGGAAATTGGCTTGAAAATAGGGTAGAACTTTCCAATTACTAGAGTTTTCCAACATACAGATGCCCTGAATTAGAAATATTCCTGCAGGGGCACCCTGATGGCTCAGTCAGTTGAGCGTCTGACTCCTGGTTTCAGTTAAGGTCATGATCTCATGGGTTGTGAAAGCCCCAGGTCAGGCTCCCCAATCAGCAGGGAGTCTGCTTGAAGATTCTCTCCCTCTGTTCATCCCCCTACTCATGTGAGCGTGTGTGCTCTCTCTTTTTCTTTCTCTTTAAAATAAATTAAATCTTTTTTAAAAAAAATTTATTTATTCATCAGAAAGAGAGAGAGCACAAGAAGGGGAAGCGGAAGGCAGAGCTGGAGAAGCAGGCTCCCCGCTGAGCAAGGAGCCTGATGTAGGACTCGATCCCAGGACCCTGGGATCCTGACCCAAGCCAAAGGCAGACGCCCACCAACTGAGCCACACAGGCACCCCAAAATAAATTAAATCTTTAAAAAATATATTCCAGCAAAGTTTCTCCATTGGGTAGGAGGATGAAATAGATAAGATTTTTAGCCCTAACCCTAAAATTCATTTTTCAAATTTTCAAATATTCTAATAATAAATTTCTGTATAAAGTCAAGTAGTTGAAGTCAGTGGAGTTTGTAATCTTTAAATTCTAAATCATTGTTTAGATGAGCTCTTAATTTTCATAAATTGCTACCAAGTTTAACTTTTCATAAGTTTTTCTTAGGGGGAAGGTAAGTACTTCGAATTAAATAATTAAAAGCACATAGATGCTTAGGCAAATAAAATGTGAGTAACTGTATACTTTGATTTGTGCTTTGCCTTGATTACTTAAGAAGAGGACAGAGATATAAGCCACTTGCACCGTCTACTCTCTGTCTCTAAGCTCAGATGTTCAGTTACATATCAAAGAAACAAAATCCCAAGCATGAACAAGTGAATAGATAAGCAGACACACCCACACCCACCCACCCACCCACCCACCCACACACACACACACACATCTGCCAACACAGGAATCCTGTTTTAGAAGAAACAAAGTTTGAAGTTTCCAGAGTAATGTAACCCTATGGCAATTCTATTTTCTATATATTTTTGGAGATTTCCACTTGCAGAATATAAACGATGATGGTTCATTTTGTACCAAATGTACATAGTGGGAATTTTCAGAAGTTTTCTTCCTTTCTTTGCCTTTCTTCCTTTCTTTGCCTTTCTTCCTCTTTCTTTTTCTTTCTTTCTTTCTTTCTTTCTTTCTTTCTTTCTTTCTTTCTTTCTTTCTTTCTTTCTTTCAATTAACTCTTACCTCAGGAGAAGTAAAAATATAAAAATAGAGATCTTTGTTTCTGTGGAATAGGACTATGCTGGGGAGAATTGAAGCAGGAAACTGTTGTTTCTCATTATATGCTTTTCTTTTTCAATTTTTACCATATGTAAGTATTACTTGGATATGAACATTTAAAAGGAATATAAAGTAAATCAAGTGCTATCAAGTCAGCCTGGGAGAGCCACAAGATGTACTGGAATCAAAGGTATAAAGAAACACTGCATGAAGGGAAGGGAAGGCTGATGGGAAGTAGTAGTGGCACCAAATAACACCCAAATATGGATTTTCTCTGTTTCCTGTTAATATGATAACCACTCCTTAAGGGTGTGTAGCTATTGGCAAGCTCAAATTGATGCCATGCAGTTACCTGGAAAGCATGGAATCATATCATCTATTGAAGTCTACTATACTGAACTGTTAAATTCTCCTGTAACCTCTCTCTCACTTTTTTGTTCTCATTAATCTATTATTTATTCTCATCAAGTTCTCAAGTCCCTATTGATCTTTTATTACTTTGTAAAATTAATTCTTTACTCTTTTCAGTTGCTTTTTACCAAAACTGGATATCATGGTCAGACACTGCAAATATTCTCAAGCCAGAGGCCTGAAATTCCTGGTTACTTTCATCTTATATCATACTTGTGTGTCAATCAGTATTCTTAGCTATGAAAAACAGAAATCAATTCAAGATGACTTACACAAGCAAGTCATGCATTTGTAGCATATTGAGTAGCTCTTCAAACTAGAAGGCTAGAAAACCAGACTCAAAAAATGGAAAGGAACCAAGATGGGCAGCATAGCCAAGACTACATCCAAAATAATATTTCAGAAATGGCTTGAGAAATGCCATTACCACCACTGCTGTACACTGGCTGCTGGTGGCACTTGGTTCTGCTGCTTCTAGAAATAGAATGTTGCTACTGCTGCTCCTGAAAGAAATTGTCCATTCTCTACTTGTCTGTGTGGTTTACTTCAGAATCAAACTTGTGGGCAGAAGGATGTGCATGAACAATCCCCAGTCCTGTGTTTTTGCCCTAGCTGCTAAGGGTGAGCTTAAGGGAGTGACTTTGTAGCTTTTAATGTCACCCACCAAAATTTATACAGTGGGACATCCCACAAACATAGGATAGGGTTCACATGCTGGGCTGCCAAAAGTGGTTAACATATAAAATAAAATAAATAACAATATAACAAATATTTACAACAGTATAATTTGTCATTAAATAACTCTTGGTAAACCTACTCTTCACTTTTCCATAAATCTATACTCCATATCTACATTTTTTCATTGTGTTCACTTCCTAGCAACATAGTTTTTATCCCTATTGATCTTCTTAATTTTCTCTGTAAAAAGTCTCCTCATTATAAAATCAAATAACACCTCATTTCTCATCCTGTTCTATTTCATTATCTTTTTTATGAAAGTTATTCTTAGGCTTCTGTGTTATTGTTCAATGCTAACCTTTGACATTTCCTTCCTAACTACTTTTATTTTAAAATATACATATTATCTCTAAGAATCTCTTCTCAGTTTTCCTTTTCTATATTATTTTGTGTTTTTGTTTTTCTCTGCCATGTCATTTATTGCCATAATTTCGACTATCATTTGTATCCAAACAACTCCCAAATATACATCTATTCCCTCAATCTCTCCATTAAGTTCCATACTTAAATTAATAAATGTTTAATAGGTATCTTTACATAGATTTTTGTCCTATGACCTCACATTAATCATTTCTACAATCAAACTTGTCTTTAACAACAAACATTTTCCTCTATAATCCTTTGCTGGGTTAATGGCTTCATATTTTTTACAATCAACTAGACATGCCATTTTAGAATTAATTTTAATTTTTCTTTCTCTTAGAAATCAAATCTAACAAATTACCAAGAAAAGTCAGTTGTACTTCTGCAGTTCCCCATCTCCTCCTTTCTGTTAACATTGTTACTGACCTGACCTATTCCTTCATTTCCTAGTTTGTACAACTGTAATAGCTTCCTAATTGGTTTCCCACCTCTGGCATTCAGCCTCTCCAGTCAATTTTGGTCACTGCCATGAGAGAAAGTTTCTCAAATCACATATCATCATATCACTCTTTGATTCCATAATCTTCTATGACTTCCACTTGTATTCTTTCCTGGATTTCAGGGTCCCCATCATCTGATCCTAAGTGGTCATTTTATTCCTATTATCCCTTCCACTGCACCCCAAAGCCATGCTTAGCATCTGCCACTCCCAGAGCCTATATTGATCTTCCCTGCCACTTTGTCCTTGATCTTGATGTTCCTTCCATTAGTAGTGTCTGTCCTCCATTTCTGCCTGTAAATATCTATTTATTTATTAGGACCCAGTCCTGCATAATGTCTATCTTCAATTTTTTCCCTTGTGTAAATTTTAATAGCATTTCATTTTCCTTTATGTTCATAGCAGTTTGCACTGTATTGTAGTTATTCTATACATATTTGATTCTTTTTAGTAGATCTTAAATTTCATGAGAACAAGTAGCTTCTCTTCTTTCCAGTACCTAGTTCAGAGTTTTAAAGATAATAGATGCTCAGAAAAGGTTTATTGTATTGTATTCTGAACCCAGAAATGCAAATTAAAGATCCTCACCTATTCAGAGGCAAAATCAAAAGAACAGAAATGACAGATACTTTTTATTTATCCTAACCCATTGCTTCTTTGCACTATTACAATTTGAAAGTATTTGTTATGCAAATTGTCCATCATTTGAGTCATAATCGTAGAACTAATTAACAATAGGTAGTATTCTCATTTAGCACGCTAAAATTTGTATTTGACATTTAGATATATTAGACTATTTAGCCAATATTTCATTTAACCTTAAGGTGAATTCAACATTCTGAATTTCAAAATGTCTACAATTTTCATAGAGTTGCTACTATTTGGGAGCCTAGAAAAATTACACAAACGGGTGATTAGCAAATTAGCTTGGGGATTTAAAGATATATCTATTTGAGGGCTAACCATTTATGTTAACTCACATACAATACCTCATCTACTATTTTTCTCTTTTGGCTTTTCTTTACACACATGAAAAATAGAAATACAATATATTTTAAATATCATTCTACATATTGGTCAAATAAATTAGATTATGCTTTATTTGGTAATGTTAAATTACTAGGAAGGGGTTTGTAAGCAGCTGGATATGGGAGAGCAAATAATCAGAATTATATAAGAAGCTGCATAAGGAACAAGGAAGTCTGTCTTTGAACAGTTCCATCTTAGGAAATCCAGTTTGGAGGTTTGAGCATGGATTGGAGCACGATGCTAGTATTAAAATTGCAGCTCCAATCCTCAGTAACTCTATGACTTTGGGCTTAGTCAACTTCTCTTCACTTCCCTTATCTTGTAAAATGGGGATAGAAGTATCTGCTATGTAGGGGTATATAAGAATTAACTGAGCATTTAGTGTTACGAAGTGTTTGCATGTATGTTTTCTACTGCAAATATCTATTGTTAACTTAAATATTAAATGCATTTATTGTTTTTATTAGCTCTGTGACATTTATTTCAGCTTTTGATATGAGTTTGTTTTCTTGCTCTCAAGCTTTATGAGAAACACAGGAATCAATAGGAATTATTTCAACTGAATTTAGAGCTTATCTAAGAGAACTTCAAGGGTTAGGAGACCAAACAAAACAAGAAAAAAGGATTTAAAAGAAGAAATTAGATTAAAAGTTTAAGAGATTAAATGGGTAGATAAAGAAACCCAGCATGTATTTTAGATAAAAGCTGGAAAAGCAGCAGTGCTACTCTGCTTAGTCAATGGCTCCTGACCCCATTAGCAATAAATGTTTAATATTACTCTTATTGTTCTTATTAGTAATGAAAAATGGACAGTTTTTTTTCTGTCCTATGAAGAAATGTATTAAGCATGATCTGTGATTTCCTCTCAGGAGTTATAATAACTAGAGAAGTAAAGGAATGGTAATAATACAAGAAAAATACAGAAAATAATTTGTTACATAGATGTCAAATATAAATAATATTTGCCATGGAAATCAATGTTGGTATCAGATAAGAGGAGTTAAATTTCAACTCTACCTTTCAGTTGCACAATATAAGATCTAGGAACTTTTAAGGGAGAACTATAGAGAAATCTGGAGAATATCAAACAAATTAGAGATTATGGTTCAAATATGTTCATTTACTCCTATTTTAACATTGAAGTATAGTTGACATACAATATTATATTAGTTTCAGCTGTACAATATAGTGACTCAACATTTATATACTTTACAAAATGATCTCCACAATAAGTCTAAATACCTTTGTTCATTCACTTTTGATCATTATTGATTTTACAAGATTAAAGATTTCAGAAAATGTGATTTTCTATACTTAAATAATTTAAGCCTAGAGGCAAATTTGTAATACATTTATAGTAACTATAGGAATTTATGGTATCAAAATCAATATATCTATATCCATATATCTACCATTATCTATATCATCTATATCTATATATTTAGTCCTACTTCATGTTATCTTCCAATCTTTATTTTTCCTTGCCTTTATTTCCTCATCCATTTTTTAATTTTGTTACACTATAACTGTGAAAGCATCCTTAATCATTTAAAAAATGAAGTAGAATATCAAAAAGACACATAAACACAAAGGGGTAAATAAGGCCTCAGTAATCATTTACCTTATTGCTTTTTACTGCTTTGGGCATGAGCAGCCATGTTGGGTCTAATAAGTACAATTAGAATTATGGCAGAGATTTTAGTTTCTAGTATTAATGGGAAATCATTGGAAGGTAAACTGTTCTTTCCTTCTTTCCTTGTTTTTCCCTGAGAAGGGGGGTTTTCATTTTCTGGAATTCTATTTCATTCCTTAAGACCTATAAGACCTTACTTACCAATAGTAATTAAAATCTTAGTCTACTTTTGTTTATTTTAAACCACCTGATATTTTATTGTTGGTATTTATCACATGGTTCCTTGATTTATTTTTTATTCAATCCTGAGGGATGGAGAAGCCCATTAGATAGTAACTAATGATCAAGGACTTTTTCCTTTTCATGTAAATCAAAGAAAATTTTATTCTTGATTTCAGTATCTTGAGTTTTCATTAACTTCCACACATTAATGTACTCCAATTAGGTTCTCAGATTTTATTTTTAATGTCATGCCATAGAGACAGATAAAATGTGCCAAACTCATGATTATCTTGGCAGGGTTGTTAAATCAATACTTTTAATTTTCTCATGTAGGGTATACTTTCTTTTGTGACTAAAAGTCATGGTAGCTTTTGAGTTTTTTGAATCTAGATGTTCTTCTAGCACCTGCCAAGTAATTTTGTATGGTCAGAATAACCTAGAGACTGCATTCAGTCCTTTATTTCTATATAAATTCATGATTTGAACTTTTGTTTTTTTTCTAATTCTACTTTAATCACTATTTCTGTAACAACACTCTAAGATGTTAACTTAAAAAAATAGATTCAGAATTATATTCAGAAATTAAACCACTAGAGACTACGGGTATCTATTAAGATTTTTGTGAGCTCAAATGAAGGCTTTCATCTTTCTGTGTGCCACTATATCTCTGAGGACTTAATAGCAGTCATTTTAACATACCTATTGTATGTCAACATTTTCAACAAAAAAGTACTGTATACTTTTGAAAAATCTATTTTTAATGATTATAATATATAAGGTATATTAGTGTGTAAAATTTATAGATGAGAATGATGTCAGTATTTTGAATAAAAATGCCTTAGAGTTTATTCCCTCTAAAATTTAAATGTAGAATGAAATGGTGTTTCTAGTAGATTGCAAGAATGGAAGCACTGGGAAGGAAGTGGCTTAAGCTTCGATTTTTTGAAAAGCAATAGTGGAAACAAATGTTACCTTTTGAGTAGGCTCAGTCATGATAGCTATCTCTGATGTACTATGCTCATTTTAGGAGTTGTCTTCTCAGCTGCCTGCTTATCAAGAACCGTAAATAAAAGGGAAAGATAAACCTTGTATGTACCAGTGTCTCATTTTTCTCAATCAAGCTATACTTTACAGTGAATCAGAAACACTAACTACTTTCCAGTACATACTGTAGTCTTATTTTTCTGTTCATAGTCCCTTTAATCTTTACAAAATTGTTTTCAAAACATTTTCACATTCATTCTTTTATTTGATCTTCACCAAAAGCTATAAGATAGGTAAGGTGGTATTATTACCCCCATTTTACAGATAACCAAAAAACAACAACAAAAACAAACAAAACAAAACAAAACCACACACAAAAATCCCAAAACCTGAGATGTTGAACTATGTCTAAGTCTCACTGGAAGACCATAAAATAGCTTCTAGGAGAGAACCTGGGTGTCCTGAATCATGACTTAATCTCATTTCAGAAAACATGAAAACGTGAAAGTTCTTGATCTTGATCTTGGCTAGAGGAGTTTTCCTCCCTTGCCTTTCCCTTTTACTTTCTTTTAATAGGATCTCCCTTGCCTTCAAATTGTCCTCCTTTGCCCCTGGTAAACACATGTTCTGCTAAATCCCTCCTCTTCTAGGAAGCACTGTGAATCTGCTAGGAATTGCCTTCTACTAGCAACAGAGAAATGACTAACAGCTTAAACTCCTAAGGTTTCTTATGATGAATTCTGCCCATAGGAATCAGAGCAACTTCCCAGAAAGGGTTATATTTAAGTTAGGACTAGATTGATAACAAAGAAATTTTTCATGCTGACAGAGGGATCAGGGGAAGTCATCCCCATGTGTTCTGAATTGTGATGGAATCACATTAAGAAAAAAATGAACAAACTGGAAATGGTTCAGACTGTTACAGAGGCTCTGTAAAGGTAATGGAGATCCAGGTACCTTCCATCTTTCTGATCCAGAGTTGTTAGTACATAACTTCTGTTATGGTCTGAATTCTGTCCCCTCAAATTGATATGTTGAAGCCTTAACCTATAGTCCCTCAGCATATGACTGTATTTGGAGATAGGGCCCTTAAAGAGGTGATTTAATTAAAATGAGGCCATTAAGGTGGGCCTTAATACAATCTGACTGGTATATTTATAATAAGAGGAAATTTGCACACAAAAAGAGACACCAAGGATGTGCATGCACAGAGGAAAGACCATGTGAGGTCACAGCAAGAAGGCATTTATTTTCAAGACGAGAGAAGACTCCAAAGAAAGCAAATTTGCCAACCCCTTGATCTTGGACTTCCAGCCTACAGAACTGTGAAAAAAATTAACTTCTGTTGTTTAAGTTACCTAGTCTGTGGTATTTTGTCATCATGGCAATCCAAGCAGACTAATACAGCTTCTATATTTAAGGCTGCCTCTTAGTCCAATATGACTGCTGAAACTCTAGCCATCAGTTTATTGTCTGTAAAAGAAGGTTGGAGGAATGGGGAAAATTGCCAGCTGTCTCTCCCCTTTTGGAGCCTTTTCCGATAACAGCCAATCATAGCCATTTGCCTCTCATTGGCCAGAACTTAGTCACATGGGAGTCATATGTCTGCAAGGAAAGTTGGAAAATATGGTTATTAGCTGTGTACATTGCCACCTTGACTATCTTGGGGTTCTGTTTTTTGTTTTTGTTTTTTAAATTGAGGTAAAATTGGCATATAACATATATAAGTTCAGGTGTACAACATTATAATTCACCACAAAGTGATCATTAGGCTGGCATCCATCTTGTCAGTTCAGATGAAAGAATGAACACTAGAGGTTATATGGTTCCCAGGCACAGCTGGACTGGCCAAGGAACATGTAGGCATAGGCTCAAGAGATAGAAATCCTTGCTTATCATTCAAACGAACATGTAGGAGAGCAACCCTACTAGCTTACAAGTAGTTAGTCAGCACTATCCTAAAGATATAATCATTAAATATGCCTAATGAAATCTGCAGAATAAAGATATTTTTCAGATTTTAAGTGTCTTGAGATGGAACAGACTTCTGTGGAACCAGACCACGTGGCACCAAAAGTTTTTAAGTAACATCTGCTAACATGACCTCATGGGCCTCCAATCAACAGGTTCCACCTTCTCAGGAAACTCCTGCCCCACATTTTGCCTTTTAAAAATCCTCACTTGTGGAGCACCTGGGTGGCTCAGTCGGTTAAGCAGCTGCCTTCGGCTCAGGTCATGATCCTGGGGTCCTGGGATCAAGCCCTACGTCTGGCTCCCTGCTCGGCGGAGAGCCTGCTTCTCCCTCTCCCTCTGCCTACTTGTGCTCTATATCTCTCTGTCAAATAAATAAATAAAATCTTAAAAAAAAAAAATCCTCACTTGTAAGCCATTGGGGAGTTTGGGACTTTTGAGCTCCCTGTAATGCTGGGTGGCACCACACCAATCTTTCTTCTCTGCATAAGCTCTGTGTCGGTTTTTATTGGCTTACTGCACATTGGGCAGAAAAATTTTAGTTTGGTTACAATCACCTCTAAAATTTGAGTTGCCATTTATCACTATACAATTGACCCCTTTACCCATTTGAGATGATCATATGATTTTATCCTTCATTTTGTTATTTTGATGCATCATGTTGATTGATTTGTGGATGTTGAACTATCCTTGCATCCCTACAATAAATTCCACTTGATCATGGTGTATGATCCTTTTAATGTATTCTTGAATTTGTTTTGCTAATATTTTGTTGAGGTTTTGTGCATCAGTGTTCATCAATAGATACTGCCTGTAATTATTTTTTCTTTTTTTTAAAGATTTTATTTATTTGAGAGAGAGAGAGCTTGAGAGAGAGATCACAAGCAGCGGGGGTGGGTACAGGGAGAAGCAGACTGCCCGTTTATCAGGGAACTTATTCAGGACTTGATCCTAGGACCCTGGGATTATAACCTAAGCGGAAACAGAAGCTTAACCAGTAATTATCTTTTTCTGTGGTATCTTTCTCTGGTTTTGGTATCAGGTTAATACTGGACTCATAAAATGAGTTTGGAAGTGTTCCCTCCTCCAGTTTTTTGAAGATCTTGAGAAGAATATATATTAAATCTTTGAATGTTTGGTAGAATTCACCAGTGAAGCCATCTGGTTCTGGACTTTTGTTTGTTGGGACGGTTTTTTGTTTTTTGTGTTTTGTTTTTTCTTTAAGATTTAATTATTTATTTGAAAGAGAGTGTGTGCAAGTGGTGGGAGGTTCAGAGGGAGAGAAGCAGACTCCTTGATGAGTGTGGAGCCCAAAACAGGGCTTGATCTCATGACCCTGAGATCATAACCAGAGCTGAAATCAAGAGTTGGATGCTTAACTGACTAAGTCACCCAGGTGCCCGTCTTGGGAAGGTTTTTGAGTAGTGACTCATTCTCCTTAGTAATAATTGGTCTACTCAAGTTTTTTTTTCTTCTTCTTGATTCAGTCTCAGAAGATTGTACATTTCTAGGAATTTATCCATTTCTCCTAGGTTGTACATTTTGTTAATTTATAATGGTTCATAGTAGTCACTTATGATCCTTTGTATTTCATTGGCATCAATTGTAACTTCTCTTTCATATATGATTTTGTTTATTAGAGCCCTCTTTCTTTTTTTCTTGGTTACTTTACATAAAAGTTTATCAATTTTGCTTATCCTTTCAAAGAACCAGCTCTTAGTTTCATTGACCTTTCCAATTTTTTTAAGTCTCTATTTCATTTGTTTCTGGTTTTTATTACTCCTTCTTTCTACTGACTTTCAGCTTTGTTCTTCTTTTTCCAGACCCCTTAGGTGTAAGGTTAGATTTTTTATTTGAGAATTTTCTTGTTTCTTTTTTTTTTTTTTTAAGATTTTATTTATTTATTTGAGAGAGAGAATGAGATAGAGAGAGCATGAGAGGGGGGAGGGTCAGAGGGAGAAGCAGACTCCCTGCTGAGCAGGGAGTCCGATGCAGGACTCGATCCCGGGACTCCAGGATCATGACCCGAGCCGAAGGCAGTCGCCCAACCAACTGAGCCACCCAGGCGCCCGAGAATTTTCTTGTTTCTTGAGGTAGACCTGTATTGCTATGATTTTCCCTCTTAGAACCACTTTTGCAGCATCCCAAAGATTTTGGTATGCCACATTTCTGTTTTCATTTGTCTCTAGGTATTTTTTAAATTTCTTATTTGATTTTTTTGGTGACCTATTGGTTGCTTGATAGCATTTTATTTAATTTTCATATTTTTGAGTTTTTCCAGTTTTCTTCTTCTGATTGATTTCTAGTTTTATATCATGTGGTCAGAGAAAATATAATATGATCTCAATCTTTTTTAATTTGTTGAGACTCTTGTGGTCTAATGTGATCTATCCTGGAGAATATTCCATGTGCACTTGAGAAGAATGTGTATTCTGGTGTTTTTTGTTGAAATGTTCTGTATGGATCTATTAAGTCTGGTCTAATGTATCACTTAAGGTCAAGGTTTCCTTATTAATTTTCTTTTTTGATGATCTGTTGATGTAATTGGGATGTTAAAATCCCCCACTCTCATTGTATTGCTGTTAATATCTCCCTTTAGGTCCATTAATATTTGCTTTATATATCTTGGTGCTCCTATGTTGGGTGCACCCATATTTATAAATGTTATGTCTTCTTGTTGGATTTACCCTTTTACCATTATGTAATGCCCTTTTTTGTCTGTTTTTTCTGCTATGAGTATAGCCTCACCAGCTTTCTCTTTATTTCCATTTGCATGGAGTATCTTTCTGTATCCCTTTACTTTCAGTCTGTGCGTGTTCTTACTTCTGAAGTGAGTCTCTTGTAGGCAGCATATAGATGGGTCTTGTTTTTTCATCCATTCATCCACTTTGTCTTTTGATAGAGATTTTTGTCCATGTACATTTAAAGTAATTACTGATAGGTATGTACTTATTGCCATTGTGTTAACTGTTTTGTGAATGTTTTTATAGTTCCTCTTGTTCTGTTCTTTGTCTCTTTCTTTGTTCCTTTGTGGTTTGATGGCTTTCTTTAGCATTGTATTTAGATTCCTTTCTCATTTTCTTTGTGTGTGTGTGTGTGTGTGTGTGTGTGTATTTGCCTTAAGTCTTTGTTGTGTTTGCTGTGAGACTTACATATAACTTTCCACATATATAATGTCTGTTCTGACAACTTGAACTTTGAACAAATTCCAAAGTTTTACATTCCTCCTGACATTTTATATTTTTGATGTCACATTTTATGACTTTTTATTTTTAGCCAGTTATAGTAGTTTTAGTTAATTTTACTATTTTTGTTTTTTAAACTTCATACTTTATAACTGATTGATTTTCTACCTTTACTACATATTTACATTTTTTTTTTTTTTTGAGAGAAAGAGAGGGAGAGAGAGTGAGTACACGTGAGGGGGCAGAGGGAGAGGGAGAGAGAGAATCTTAAGCAGGCTCTGATGCAGGGCTTGATATCATGACCCTGAAAACTTGACCTGAGTTAAAATCAAGAGTCGGATGCTTAACCAACTGAACCACCCAGGCACCCCTATATTTACCTTTCTAGTGAGAATTTTACTTTCATATGTTCATATGCTTTCTTGCTACTAGTGCCATTTATTTTCCATTTAGAGAAGTCCCTTTAACACTTCTTGTAAGGCTGGTTTAGTGATGAACTCCTTTAGCTTTTGCTTATCTGGAAAAGTCTTAATTTCTCCTTTAATTCTGAGTTATAACCCTACCAGATAGATAGTTCTTGGTTGGATTTTTTTTTTTTTTTTTTCTTTTCAGCACTTTGAATATGTTGTGCCACTTTCTTCTGGCTTCCAAAGTTTCTGCTGAAACATCTGCTGATAGCCTTATGAGGTTTCCATTGAGTTGTTTTTCTTTTGCTGCTTTTAAGATCTTCTATCTTTAACTTTTACCATTTTAATTATAATCTGTATAAGTGTGGATTTCTTTGGGTTCATCTTTTTTTTGGAGCTCTCTGGAATTCCTGGACATGTATGTCTATTTCCTTCCCCAGATTAGTGAAGTTTTCAGTCATTTTTTCTTCAAATAAATTTTCTGATCCTCTTTGTCTCTTCTCTAGCTGGGATTCCTATAAGATGAATGTTATTTCACTTGATGTTGCCCCAAATGTCTCTTAAGTTATCTTCATTATTATTATTTTTTTCTTTCTGCTCTGCTTGGGTGAATTCCATTGCTTTCTCTTTTAGCTTGATGATTCAGTGTGGAGGGTGGAGGGCTGGTACGTGGCCCAGCTGGGACGCATCACTGCGTTATGGCATGGTGTTGGGCACATAACTCCTTAATCTTGAAGAGTGTGAAGAGAATATATGGTGGTTAAAAATAATTAGGTTTAATCCAGAAGACATATTTTATAGCAAAATGTCAGTAGAAAGTACAGGCTATGAGGAAAAGCTAAGGGTTTTTCTCTTTATGTTGGCAATTAGATTTTAAGAGATTCAGCTGCATATTTAGTAAATCAAGACTAACACCACGGAATTAGATTCTCTGAAGTACTGTTGCTTTGATTTTGATATAATTCTCCGATACTCTAAAACTTCTGTTCATTCTATCCTGGATTTCCTCTTGTAGAAGTAACCCAACAGGGAGTTATATGTATAAGACTACAGATTATTGTGCAGACACATAATCTAGGATATTACAATATTCTTAGATACATGTTTTAAAGCCCATATTATTCTGAAATTGTTTTGTTTTGGTGATGTTGGCTGAAGGGTGGTGTGAATTCCACACACAGCAAAAGGAAATTCTAACATCAGCCAATCAACAAAAAAATGAATACTGTCTTCTTTCTCTAAGTGTGGGGAAAGAGTGGGAGGTTTTTGTTTTTTGTTTTTGGTTTTTGGTTTTTGGTTTCTTTCTGGAGTTTATTTTTCAGTAAATCTGCATGATATTTTAAACCAGTGGTTTTCAAAGTGTGGTTACTGAATTAACATCACTTGGAGAATTGATAAAAATGCAAATGATCAGGCCTCACCCCAGAGTCAAAAACTTGGAAATAGGAGGTTTAGTCACCTACATTTTATCCAGCCATGCAGGTGATTTTTTATGAATGATAAAATTTGAGAGCACCGGCTTAGACCACTGATTTGGCTAGCAAATGTGGCCTTAAAGGCTTTAATCAAGTCAAACTTTGCATTTTTTTCTTGCATTTAATGATTTTATTTGCTTTTATAAATCAGTAACATTTTGAAAAGTAGTGTTGCTAGTACTGCAGCTTTTGATTTAGTACAAATTTTATTTTAATTTGTTCAAAATGCACTACCATATACAACTTTAGAAGAAAATCATATATTGTTTTCCTCTTAAAGCTTTTATTCATTTTAAGATGAGCAATGTGAATTAGACTCTGATTGAAACCTTAAGGAAATTAACAGAATTTAGATGTTATAATCATCTCAGGCCTATTATGTTTTTCTTCTAAACCTAATATAATATCTCTATTAATTATATTTTAATATATCCATTAATTATTATTTACAGAGTAGAAAGTTTTATCTATGTAGTTGTAAGGTCAACAACAAAAATTAAAGGATGCCAAAGAAATGTGATTGACCATATAAATGATTGATGCTTTGAGTAATTAATGTATCCTGCTTTGAAAAATAATACTTGCCTCTGAAATACCACATAGAATAGTCATTCATATATCAGATCTATATCATATATAATATGTATATATAAAATGTCTACTAAAGATATGTGATGGGATGGGATATAATATTTAATAGGGAAGGACTTACCAAGAAAGGATTTTTGAATAAATATCTGAAGGAGTTGATAGAAATGAGACCTGTGAATATCTGGGAGATGAATAATCTGGACAGAGAAAACAGCAAAGGGCAAAGGCACTGAGTAGGAGTGTGCTTATCCTGTTCCAAGTCATCAAGGAAGCTAGTGTGGCTAGAGCAAAGTGAACAAGGGAGATAGTAGCAGAAAACAAAGAAACCATATTGATCACTTTTGCACAAGTTTAGGCCAGAGATAATTATGCCTTGATCATGGCAGAAGTGGAGGTCATGAGAAGTATACAGATTAACGTTATGTTTTAAAGGTAGATGTAGTAGGATTAGCTAATAGATTGATTTAGGCTGTGAAAGAAAAAAATAAATCAAAAATGATTCTGGGTTTCTGTCCTGATCAAATGGATATTGGAGTTGCTACCACTGGGAAGTAGAGAATGTTAGGAGGAGCAGGTTTTGGGGAGAACACTGGGAATTTGATTTTGGACATAAAACATTTGGAATGCATAGTAGATATGCAAGTGGATATGTCAAGTAAATAAGTGGAACTACAGGTCTAGGGTTCAAGGTATCAGATGGGGCTATAATTTTGGAAATAACTTATAGGTGGAATTTTAAAACACAATGCTAGCTAAGATCACATAGGGACTGAGTATAGACACTTGAGTTCATATATACTCCAGTGTTTAGATGTTAGGGAGATGAAGAGGGACCAGCAAGGGAGACTGAAGCATGACCAGTGACATCAGTTTTATCAAATTTTGTTGCTATATCAAATTATGAGAAGACTGAGAATTGATTATTAGATTCAGCAACATGGAAGCCTTTGGTGACATTGTCAAGAGTGGTGTTGGTAGAATGGTAGGGTGAAAACCTAATTAGGGCAAGTTCAAGAGAGAATGGGAAGAGGCAGAAGATACTGATAAATATTTCAAGTTTTTCTGTAAAAGTGAGCAGAGATAAAGAGCTGGAGATAGATGGGGATGTGGAGTCAACTGTTTTTGTTTACTTGTTTTTTTTTGGTTTCTTTTTTGTTTTTTTTAGATGACAAAAGTAATGTTTGTGGCTAAGAATAAAGTACTCAAAAAATAAATAATCAAAATGGTGAGGGAAATAATGGAAAGTTACCAGAGTGATGTAATGTCATCCTTTTTGCCTCACTCTAGCACACACTAGAGTGATTGGCTGTAGATAGGACAAATGGTTCATCTAATAAGAGAGAGGTGAGTGTAAACAGAGACATACAGTTCTTGGCTTGACATAAAGTGGTTAGTGGTTAAAAGGGCTTTTCTTGTTGCTTGTGTGATTCAGTAAAATTGGAAGCAAGTCAGTGTCTGGGATGAGAATGAAAGAAGGCATGTGGGAAGTTTAAGAAGAGAAGATAGGAAGTACTGATAGATTCATTACTGCACTAGGGCCCACCTGTTTATGGTCATAAATTTAAGGGTGACCTGGCTGAATGGTACAAGCATGCATGGAGTAGACAATCAGCTATATTTAACCAGAATTGAGATTTGGTTTGGCACAGTTAAAGCTTTTAAAGTATATGCATGGGATTTTAATAAAGAAACATGGAAACTAATCTGGATAATGAGTGAAATAGGGAAATAAGAATGATGGAAGCTTGTATAATCAATTTATTGTAGGTCACAGAGGGGATTTTAAAAAGTAATTAGAATTGTAGTACTAAAGGGACCTGGAAGCAGACAGAAAGTGGGGGTGCTTGAACCTAAGATTCGGGAAGGGATACAGATATGGTTAATGGCAATATCTAGACTATAACTTGGGAGTAAGACTGACTGTGATATTTATATCTGCTTCCTTTCTTGATGTTATTTACTTATATCACAAATCATAATTTTGTGCTCCAGATTTTACCTTAAAAGTTATTATTATTTTTTATCAAGAAGAAAAATACTAATTTCAAGTAAAACAACAGATTGAAACATTTGCTTCTGTCCTAGAGCCATTTTGAGAATCAATCCAAGAACTAATTTTCAAATAATCTTGTACTTCTATTGTTTCACCAGCTGTTTATACTGAGAAAGTAAATGAAATACCAGATGTACATAATGAAACCTGAATTACTGAGTTCTACTTCCCAAGAGTTAAGTGATATTAATTCTAAATGAGACTACTGAATTTTTTTCTGGAATCATATCCAAGGCTGGGCCCTTTCTTTACTAATATGCATTATTGCTTCAAATTAAAGTAATTATTTATTTTTAGAAATTGTATCTAAATTATTGTCTTTTGATGTTTTGCCATTCAACATTCTGTCACACCAAGATTAAAGTCAGTATTAAAAAAATATTTGTTTTGGGGCACATAGGTGGCTCAGTCAGTTAAGCCTGGGACTCTTGATTTCAGCTTCGGTCATGATCTCATGCTCATGAGATCAAGCCCCATGTCAGGCTCCATGCTCAGTGCAGAATCTGTTTCTCTCTCTCTCCCTCTCCCTCAGCACCTCTCCCTGCTCACATTCTTGCTCTTTCTCTCTAAAATAAATAAATCTTAAAAAATTGTTTTTACAAAAATGTAATTAAGTATAACTTTGAAAATATTGCAGTTTCCTTTAATAGTTACTCATATAAGGTTGTATAATTCTTATTTTCCAGATGGGCAAATTAAATTAGTTAAAATACTTAGAAGCCAGGGTTTCAAGGACATTAAGTTCTCCTGAACCTTGATTTAGTGATATGATATTAAACATAGGGTCCACCCACTGATTTCCTCAAATGTCAAAGAGACATTTTGAATGGATTTAGGCTATAAAAGCATTTGGACTAACCTGTAAATTAGATTTCATGCCTGTATTTCTTTCAAACCAGTAAAATAATAAGATGATCTTAGAACTTAATCTCAATAATAATTCAAATAAGACAATTACTCAACTAAGTATATGGTTAGCATCCTGGGTGATTTAATTTTACTAGGCCAAGGATGTCAAACATGAAAATCAAGAACTATATTCTGCCCAATTCCTTCTTTGTCCCTAGCAGAGAGAATTTATCTGTCTCATTACTCTTTGCTAAATCTAACCTTGGCGTCAGAGTCAATTACCAGACAGCATTATAGACAGCCAATGCTAGTAGATAAATATTGACACACTAGAAGAAAACTATCTTATGTTCAGGCTCTAAATTAAACATTTGAAAGAATTAATACTTCCAAATATTTCTTTTATAACCAGAGAGTAGTCTGAGTACTAAAAAAGTCTTGGCTGAATAAACATAAATCTATGTCTAAATTAGATAGGAAGTATTGCCAGGTATTAGGCATGAACTATGGGAAAAGCATAGGATATTTGGTGTTAAATACAGTTGATCATCAGAAGCATAAAACTGTGTGGATCTACTTATACGTGGATTTTTTTTTTTTATTAATACAGTGCAGTACTGTAAATGTATTTTCTCTTGCTTATGATATTCTTGATGACATTTTCTATTCTATTGCTTGATATTTTTGGGTTTTTTTAAAGATTTTATTTATTTATTTGAGAGAATAAGCAAGAGAGAGAGAGCACACATGAGTGGGGGGAGGGGCAGAGGGAATGGGAGAAGCAGACTCCCTGCTGAGCAGGGAGCCCGACATAGGGCTCAATCCTAGGACCCTGGGATCATGACCTGAACCGAAGGCAGACACTTAACTGACTGAGCCACCCAAGCACCCCTCTCTTGCTTGATTTATTATAAGAATACACTATATAATACATATAACATACAAAACATGTGTAAATTGACTATGTTATTGGTAAGGCTTCTGGTCAACAGTAGGCTATTAGTGGTTAAGTTCTTGGGGGTCACAAGTTATGTGTAGATTTTTGACTGCACGGGTGGTCAGTGCCCCTAACTCCTGCATTGTTCAGAGTTCAACTGTATGGTATCTTTTCTCAGGGGAACCACAGTTTTTAGAGGATGTTGTGTGGTTAGGGTTTTGGACAGACATGAAACAGGTTATATCATGATTACAACTTGTGGTCATTTCTATGAAGAAGTATAGCATGCCATGAGAGTAAGACAGAGAAACTCAATTTATGTGGGTGAAGTGCAAGGTCTCAATGTAGAAATGATATTAAAACAGAACTTTAGGGACGCCTGGGTGGCTCAGTCAGTTAAGCATCTGCCTTTGGCTCAGGTCATGATCCCAGGGTTCTGGGATCGAGTCCCACATCAGGCTTCTTGCTCAATGGGGAGCCTGCTTCTCCCTCTGCCTGCTGCTCCCCCTGCTTGTGCTCTCTCTTTCTCTGACAAACAAATAAATAAAATCTTTAAAAAAAATGAAACAGAGGGGTGCCTGGGTGGCTCAGTTGGTTGAGCAACTGCCTTCGGCTCAGGTCCTATTCCCAGGGTCCTGGGATTGAGCCCCACATCAGGCTCCCTGCTCAGTGGGGTCCTGCTTCTCCCTCTCCCTCTGCTGCTCCCACTGCTTGTGCTCTCCTGCTCTCTCTCTCTGTCAAATAAATAAATAAAATCTTTTAAAGAAATAAAACAGAACTTTATGGTGAATCGGTATTAATCATGGCAAGACACTAGTGCCTTTGTGTTTATGTGTATGTAGTTGTGGTTCATGGGTGAAGATGAGAATATTCTTTCTTAGAGCCTCAGGAAGGAACATGCTTGGCATGTTTTAGGAATAGAAGAAAGGCCAGTGTGTGGAGAAACTCCCAAGTAAAACAGAAGTCTGTGCAAGAATATTATGGTCCACTTATGAAACAAACTAAAATGATTCATGATTTGAATCATTGCTGGAAGATATTAAAACATGCTCCATTTAATCTTCATGTTGTTTAAGTGGTATAGGTTGAAGGTCGTTTGCAGTCCTTTGAATGGTATGAGGTGAGCAAGTCAAGATGGCGTACAGAAGCAACTCTTCTGAAAATCTTTTCTTTGCAGATGATTACCTAGAAATTCTGCATGATGAGGACAAGAAACAGTTCAACTTTTATTTTCTTAAAGTTTTTATTTAAATTCCAGTTAGTTAACATACAGTGTAATATTGGTTTCAGGTGTGCAGTATAATGATTCAATAATTCCATACATCACCTCGTGCTCATCATAACACATGCACTCCTTAATCCCCTCACCTATTTCACCCATCTCCCCACTTACATCCCCTCTGGTAACCATCAATTTGTTCTCTAGTTAAGAGTCTGTTTCTTGATTTGTACCTTTCTCTACTTTTTTTCCCTCTTTGTTCATTTGTTTTGTTTCTTAATTTCCACATATGGGTGAAATCATATGGTATTTGTCTTTCTCTGACTGATTTATTTCACTTAGCATTATCCTCTCCAGCTCCATCCATGTCATTGCAAATGGCAAGATTTCATTCTTTTTTATGGCTGAATAATATTCCATTACATATACATACCACCACTTCTCTAACCATTTATCACTCTATGGACACTTGGACTGTTTCCATAATTTGGCTAGTGTACATAATGTTACTATAAACAGCAGGGTGTATGTATCCCTTTGAATTAGTATTTTTGTATTCTTTAGGGAAAATACCTAGTAGTGCAATTGATAGATTGCAGGGTAGTTCTATTTTTAACTTTTTGAAGAAACTCCATACTATTTTCCAGAGTGGCTGCACCAGTTTGCATTCCCACCAACAGCAAAAGAGGGTTCCTCTTTCTCCACATCCTGGCCAACATTTGTTGTTTCTTGTGTTTTTTATTTTAGCCATTCTGACAGGTATAAGGTATTATCTCACTGTAGTTTTGATCTGCATTTTCCTGATGATGAGTGATGTTGAGCACCTTTTATGTGTTTGTTGGCCATCTGTATGTATTCTTTGGAGAAATGTCTGTTCATATCTTCTGTCCATTTTAAATTAGATTATTTGTTTTTGGTGTTGAGTTGTATAAGTTCTTTATATATTTTGGATACTAATCCTTTATCAGATATGTCATTTGCAAATATCTTCTCCCATTCAGTAGGTTATCTTTCAGTTTCGTCAACTGTTTCCTTTGCTATGCAGAAGCTTTTTATTTTGATGAAGTCCCAATAGTTTATTTTTGCTTTTGTTTTTGTTGCCTCAGGAGAAATATCTAGAAAGAAATTGCTATGGCAGATGTCAAAGAGGTTACTGCCTGAGTTCTTCTCTAGAATTTTTATGGTTTCAGGTCTCTCATTTAGGTCTTTCATCCATTTTGAATTTATCTGTGTGTACAGCCTAAGAAAATCGTCCAGTTTCATTCTTTTGCATGTTGCTGTTCAGTTTTCCCAACACCATTTGTTGAAGAGACTGTCTTTTTCCCACTGGATATTCTTTTCTGCTTTGTTGAAGATTTATTGATCATATAGTTGTGGTTCATTTCTGGGTTTTCTGGGGTTTTTTGTTTTTTTTTTTTTCTTGTCTTTTAAGTAGGCTCCACAACAAGCCTGGAGTGCAATGCAGGGCTTGAACTCATGACCCTGAGATCAAGACATGAGCTGAAATCAAGAGTTAAGATGTTTAACCAACTGAGACACTCAGGCACCCCTGGGTTTTCTTCTTTGTTTCATTGCTCTATGTGTCTATTTTTGTGCCAGTATCATACTATTTTGATCACTACAAATTTGTATTATAACCTGAAGTCTAGAATTGTGATGCTTCCAGCTTTGCTTTTCTTTTTCAAGGTTGCTTTGTCTATTCAGGGTCTTTTGTGGTTCCATACAAATTTTAGGATTGTTTGTCCTAACTCTGTGAAAAATGCTGTTGGTATTTTGATAGGTATTGCATTAAATGTGTAGATTGCTTTGGGCAGTGTAGACTTTTTAAGCATATTTGTTCTTCCAGTCCATGAGCATGGAATGTCTTTCCATTTCTTTGTGTCACCTTCAGTTTCTTTCATCAGTGTTTTATAATTTTCAGGGTATGGATCTTTCATCACTTTGATTAGGTTTATTCCTAGGTATCTTATGGTTTTTGGTGCAATTATAAATGGAATTGATTCCTTAAATTCTCTTTCTGCTGCTTCATTATTGATGTATGGCTATACAACAGATTTGTGTACATTAGTTTTCTATCCTGCAACTTTACTGAATTCGTGTATCAGTTTTAGTGTTGTTGTTTTTTTCAGCCAGTTGTCTATATAGAGTATCATGTCATCTGCAAATACTGAAAGTTTTACTTCCTTACTGGTGTCTTTACCTGGTTTAGGTATCAGAAAAATGCTTGCCTCATAGAATGAATTTGGAAGTTTTCCTTTCTTTTCTATTTTTTGGAATAGTTTGAGAAGAATAGGTATTAACTGTTCTTTAAATGTTTGGTAGAATTCTCCTGTGAAACAAACTGGCCCTGGACTTTTGTTTGTAGGAAGTTTTTTGATTACTGATTCAATCTTTCCTGGTTATCAGTCTGTTCAAATTTTCCATTTCTGCCTGTTTCAGCTTTGGTAGTTTATACGTTTGTAGAAATATATCCATTTTTTTCAGGATGTCCAATTTGTTGGCATATAGTTTTTCAGAATATTCTCTTATAATTGTTTGTATTTCTGTGGTGCTGGTTGTTATTTTTCCTTTCTCTTTGTGATTTTATTTATTTGGGTCCTTTCTCTTTTCTTTTTGATACATCTGGCTAAACGTTTATCAATTTTATTAATTTTTCAAAGAATCGGCTCCTGTTTTCCTTGATCTGTTCTATTTTATTTTTTTGTTTCTATATCCTTTATTTCTGCTCTGATCTTTATTATTTCCTTCTTTCTGCTGGCCTTAGTCTTCATTTGTTGTTTTTTCCCTAGCTCCTTTAGGTATAAAGTTAGGTTGTTTATTTGTGATTTTTCGTGTTTCTTGAGGTAGGCCTCTATTGCTACATACTTCCCTCCAGGATCACTCTTGCTGCATCCCAAAGATTTTGGACCATTGCGTTTTCATTTTCATTTGTTTCCATTTACTTTTTTTTTAATTTCTTTTTTGATATCCTAGTTGACCCATTCATTGTTTAGTAGCATGTTGTTTAACCTCCTTGTGTTTGTGGTCTTTCCAAATTTTTTCTTGTGGTTGACTTCTAGTTTTATAGCATTGTGGTCAGAAAAGGTGCATGGCATGATTTCAGTCTTTTTGTATTTGTTGAGTTCTGAATTTTAACCTAATTTTTTATCTTTCTGGAGAATGTCCCATGTGCACTTAAAAAGAATGTGCTTTCTGCTGTGTTAGGATGGAATATTCTGAATATGTATGTTAAGTCCATCTGTTCCAGTATGTCATTCAAAGCCACTATTTTCTTGTTTATTTTCTGTTTAGATGATCTGTCCATTGCTGCAAGTGGAGTCTTAAAGTTCCTACTGTTTTGCATTATTATCAATTAGTTCCTTTCTGGTTGTTATTAATTGTTTTATATATTTGGGTGCTCTCATTTTAGGTATATAAATATTTACAATTATATCTTCTTGTTAGATTGTCCCTTTATTGTGATATGGTGCCCTTCTTTGTCTCTTGTTGTAGTCTTTGTTTTAAAGTCTAGTTTTTCTAAGATTGCTACTCTGGCTTTTTTTTTTTTTTTTTGACAGCCATTTGCATGATAAATGTTTCTCTCTCCCTTCACTTTCAATCTGCAGAAGTCTTTAAGTCTAAAATGAATCTCTTGTAGGCAGCATATAGAGGGGTCTTGTTTTTTAATCCATTCTGATACCCTATGATTTTGACCTGAGCATTTAGTCCATTTACAATCAAAGGAATTATTGATAGATATGTATTTTGTCATTTTGTTACTTGTTTTGTCATTGTTTCTGGAGATTTCTCTGATCCTTTCTTGTCTTTGTCACTTTGGTCTCTCTTTTGCACTCAAAGGGTTCCCTTTAATATTTCTTGCAAGGCTGGTTTAGTGATCACAAACTCCTTTAGTTTGTTTGTCTGGGAAACTCTTTATCTCTCCTTCTATTCTGAATGATAGTCTTGCTGAATAGAGTATTACTGGCTGCAGAATTTTCCCATTCAGCACTTTTAATAGATCATGCCACTCTCTTCTGGCTTGCCAAATTTCTGTTGAAAAATCTCCAGCTAGTTTTATGGCTTTTCCTTTGTAAGTTAAGGACTTCTTTTGTCTTGCTTTTCCATTATTTTATCTTCAAAGTCACTAATTCATTCCTCTGCTTCTTCCAGCCTGCTGTTCATTGCATCAAGCCTGTTTCTAATCTTGCTTATTATATCCTTCATCTCTGTTTGATTCTTTTTTAACTCTTTTATCTCTGTGGTAAGGGTCTCACTGGTGTCTTACAGTTTTTTCTCAAACCCAGCTAGTATCCTTATGATTGTTGCTTTAAATTCTCCATCAGGCTTGTTACTTATATCAGTTTAGCTTAGATCTCTGGCTGTGGGTCTTATCTTATTCTTTCATTTGGGATAAATTCCTCTGTCTTCACATTTTTGTCTAAGTCTTTGCCTTCTTTGTCTTAGAAAAGCTAGTTATGTCTCCTGTTCCTGAAAGTAGTGACCTTGTGAAGAGGAGGTCATGTTACTACATGACCTCAGGGAATGTCTCGGGTGTGTGCTGCATGTGCTCTCTTATTGTGTTTTGGCTACTCTATCCTTCACACCAGTCATCTGCAGAGGCTCTCCTTGCCTGCTGTGGGCAGTGTTTTGTCCCTGGTCTGAATGTCAGGAGTTTTAACTAGGTATGCTCTGGTCTGCTTGTGAAATGAGACCTGACATCACTTCCACCGGAACTGAGGCTCTGCAGAACTCTGGTTGGAAAAAGTGGTGTGAGCAGGGGTTTGTGCTGGTGTTTGGAGGGGAGGGTCCCACTGTGCTGGGACTGAGGTAAGATTGACTGAGAAGGGAAGTCTTACCAGATCTCAATGGGGTGGGGTTTGGTGTAAGCAAGTTAGCCAGCCAGTGTCAGCACTGTGCTACTTCCCACAAGTGTTTGCTCTGTGTTTATTCTGAGGTGCAGAGGTTGGAAATGGCACTGGCCAGTTCCTTTGTTCTCAGAGAGGTGTCTCTGAATGCTGCCTCTCAGGGATGCACTCTGAAAAAGTGAATAGTCTCCCCTCTGTGTGCCCTAGCTGTTCTTCAGATTGCTGTCCCCCGAGTTGTTTGCCTGCCTTCTCCCCAAGAGCAGTGCAGTGCCCTTGGGGCTCTATCCCAGCCAAGCCTGCTGACCTTTAAAACTCCAGTCTTTAAGCCCTGCTGGTTATAAGAACTCATGAAATTCAGCCCCTCTTGTTTCCTAAACCAGTGGCTTTGGGGAAGTGTTCTCCTTGTGTGTTCCCCTATGCTCTCCTATCCCTCTTGCCCTCTCCCCTTTGCAGCACCCCTGATCTATTTCTCTCCTAAACCAAACCTCTGCACTTTCTACCTTCTTCAATGTAGCTAGCTTCTTCTCTCCCTTTAATTGTGGAATCTTCAGGTCAATTTCTGGGATATTTAAGATTATTTGATAGTTATCTAGTTGTGTTTTGGGGATGAAATGAGCCTAGAGTTCTACTCTTCTGCCATCTTCCAAACTCCCAGGAAACATTTTTTATAGTTTTTTTTTAATTTAAATTCAATTAGTTAACATATAGTGTATTATTAGTGTCAGAGGTAGAATTTAGTGATTCATCAGTTGCATATAACACCCAGTGCTCATTATATCAATTGCCCTCCTTAAAGCCCATCACCTAGTTACTACATCTCCCCACCCTCTACCCCTCCAGCAACCCTCAGTTTGTTTCCTATTGTTGAGTCTCTTATGGGGGGCACCTGGGTTGCTCAGTTGTTAAGTATCTGCCTTCAGCTCAGTTCATGATCCCAAGGTCCTGGGATTGAGCCCCACATCAGGCTCTCTGCTCAGCAGGAAGCCTGCTTCTCCCTCTCCCACTCCCCCTGCTTGTGTTACTGCTCTTGCTGTCTCTCTGTCTGTCAAATAAATAAATAAAATCTTTAAAAAAAAAAAGAGTCTCTTATGGTTTGTCTCTCTCTCTGATTTCATCTTATTTTCCCCTCCCTTCCCCTATGATCCTCTGTTTTCCAAGAAACATTTTTTAAAAGGAGGATTTATGGAAGAATTTTATGGTCTCCAAAGTCTGGGGTTCATATCAGGAATAAAATGGAATCAGGGATTCAAGTTCTGCGTAGATCCCACAAATCACTCTGTATCTTTCTTGCACCTCTGTATTAAGTCTTCAATCTATCCCTGCTGTGTTTTCTTTTTCCTAGTGAACACTCTCTGAGTGAGACCTCATATCAACTCAGGAAATATATTGTTGCATTTTGTATGTAAAGTCACACATTTTAAAATGACATAATTATAAAAGAGTAAAATTTACATTTAAAATGTTCATAAGGAACTAAAATAGTGAAGGTATATTTATTCAAAGCAGTCACTTAAAATTTAGAAATTCAAAACCTTATCAGTAATAACCATTTGGTTGATATTTAAGTATGTTCAAATGTGGAAGCATAAGTTAAAACAGAGTCAGGGTACTTGTTGAAATCACAAGTTTAAGAGTTTTCATTGTCAAAATTATAGTTTCATTAAGTTGAAGGTTTTTCCTGTCTTTTTCTTTATAAAAGACATCTAGTTCTCAACATGTATAATAATTAGAATGAAAAGGTTGATATTAGCTATGGCCACTCTAATCTCTCAACATCCTCAATATTATCTTTAGTAAGCTAATTTTATCTTCATGATGATTGTTCCAAATTTATCAACTGTTTTCTAGATTCTCACCAATTGTTTCCTAAACTTGTAAGTAAAAATAGAAGTCTTTAGCTGGATATGCTTCTTACTTATTTTCCCAACCAAACTTAAACCTGCCTACAAAAAGAAAACAGTGAGAGGAATCTGTATTTGAAGTGCAAATAGAACATGGAAAAAAAATAGAGCAACTAGAACAGGTTGAATATTGTAGTTCAAAACCAGTAGAAATAGTAAAAAATAAGGAGAGGATGATGCAGAAGAGAATGGAATAATTGATAAGAGTGTAGTCCTGGGGAAGGTAGGAAAGAATGATATCCATTGGCACATGGGAGATTGGTCTCTGTAGGGGAATGGACGTTATCTCCTTTGTGTCAGGTGAAGAAAGGTAAGAAGGATCAAGATATTACATAATCAATATTTTTGTTTCTCAGAGGTAGAGATGACATTTGTTAGCTTTTTTTAATTAAAAATTATCATTCAAATCTATCTTGTTCATATTAACAACATAGAACGTTGATATTTTAACTGGCAACATTAACATATCTAATTACTTTGCAGGGAAAAAAATAGAGGTTCTGTCAAAAGCAGTTCCTACAGTTATCTCCATGTAGCCCTGTATACCTAGAAAAGGATTCAAGTGGACAAAACTTTATACAACTAAAATTTATCTTTTACAGTAAAACTTTACCAGACGTGTCCAAATGTTTGGTGTCTGACACATTTTCTTTCAAACAATACTTAGAATACTTGTACCTTATGTTCTGGGTAGATTCTCAGTGAAGATATTTTTACCATTTACTGCTTAAAGCTTATTTTGTTAAACTTTATACTAAATGGGGTATTAACTTAATCTTGAATTAAGACGGGACTTGAGATGGTTCATATCTAGACCTCTTTACTTACTTCATGCTACTTATTTTTCTACTTATTTCAGCCCTACCCCATGGAATTGCCTTATTAGAATTTTCTAATATATTTAGTAATACTGATATACAGTATAACACATCTCTTTTCTTTTTCATTTTTGTAAATTCAATGAACCTATACAAACTATTTTCTTACTTTTATAACAGGAATTAGGACTCTCCTCCCCCCATTGTTACTGATAAGTAACTTGATGGTTGCTCTTTTCACTTTTTCTAATAAGAGTTTCAGAATTTACAAATCAAAACCACATTGAGAGACCACCTTAACACCAGTTAGAATGGCAAAAATGGACAGGGAAAGAAACAACAAATGTTGGAGAGGTCATGGAGAAAGGGGAACCCTCTTACACTGTTGGTGGGAATGCAAGTTGGTACAGCCACTTTGGAAAACAGTGTGGAGGTGCCTCAAAAAATTAAAAATAGAGCTACCCTATGACCCAGCAATTGCACTCCTGGGTATTTACCCCAAAGACACAGATGTAGTGAAAAGAAGGGCCATATGCACCCCAATGTTCATAGCAGCAATGTCTGCAATAGCCAAACTGTGGAAAGAGCTGAGATGCCCTTCAACAGATGAATGGATAAAGAAGATGTGGTCCATATATACAATGGAATATGACTCAGCCATCAGAAAGGATGAATACCCAACTTTTACATCAACATGGATGGGACTGGAGGAGATTATGCTAAGTGAAATAAGTCAAGCAGAGAAAGTCAATTATCATATGGTTTCACTTATTTGTGGAACATGAGGAATAGCATGGAGGACACTAGGAGAAGGAAGGGAAAAATGAGAGGGAGGAATTGGAGGGAGAGATGAACCATGAGAGACTATGGACTCTGAGAAACAAAGAGGGTTTTAGAGGGGAGTGGGGAGGGGGGATTGGTTAGCCTGGTGATGGATATTAAGGAGGGCACGTACTGCATGGAGCACTGGGTGTTATACGAAAACAATGGATCGTGGATCACCACATCAAAAACTAATGATGTATTGTATGGTAACTAACATAACATAATAAAATTAAAAAAAAAAAAAAGAGTTTCAGAATTTAGTTTTGAACTTAATTTTTAAAGATTTTCTAAAGCAGTCATTCCTGCAAGGTTTAATTTTTAGTTTCCTATTGCCTTGTGTTGTTTCCAGTTTTATTTTACCTAGGCCATCACAGATGCTTTTAGGAAGGGGATATGTTATCAGTAAACTAATTTTAAACAATAGCTGATGATTAGCTTATAAATCTGTTTTATTGAACTGATGTCTTATTATTACTGGCATAAGATATTAGATTCAAATTAAATATTATCAATAACATGTTGAATAGTAATACCATATTAGCAAATTGTGACTGTGAGTTTCTTTAAAATATGACTTCAAAGTCTAAGGTGTGTTTTGAAGAACCAATGAGTTGCTATAATAGTTTCAAAATAATCTGTTATAGTAATGTGATCAAAGAAGTTTTTGTACTTGTTCAATAATTTATGTCACCTTGAATCATCTGGAGAGAGGACATTGAAACCTTGTTCATTTTAGTAACCTTTGTTTTTCAACCTGACAAGCAGAGGTGTATTTAATATTCTGTTACAGTACATACAGCAAAAGCATACTTGGTGTATTTTCAGTTTAGAACCTCCTTTTGATTTAGTACTAAAAGATTATTCTGAATATAGATTAGGCTGTAGGAAACAGTTTTAGTTTATCTCTGGACTTACGTCTTATAATGGCTACTTGTTCTAATACTTAGCAAGTGCCAGATTCTCACTACTTCTCTATCATCTATTGATTCCTCATTGATTCATGTTGATGAAAGTGTGTCATGAAGAGCTCATACAAAGTGATTGTATCTCATTTTTCTTAATCTATTTTCTTAAAAGGATAATAAATATTAATTTTTGAAGGTAGGATAGAAAGAAAAGCAAGTGATTTACTAATAACTTGGAGAAAAATTGTTCTAATCAGCACATTGAACCAGGAGATTCTGTTTAACAGAAGTGGTTTAAAAAAATCTTGAGGGGTGCCTGGCTGGCTCAGTCAGTACAGCTTGTGACTTTGGGTCTCTGGGTTGTGAGTTTAGGCTCCACACTGGGTGTAGAGATTACTTAAAAATAAAATCTTAAAAAAAATCTTAAAAAGATAAACCATAAAGTAACATTTGTTATTTATAGTAAGTTGTAGAGTAAAATCTTAATTCAAAAATACCCCTTATACTTTATAATAGCGTTCAGTAAAAAGCTGTAGATATTTTATGTAATGATTGAAGATCAAAAGCTAGCTAATATCAAAGGTGATTGTAGAATGATAAAAAATTGATTAATTGAATTTTCTCTTATCCTCTGCTACTAATTTCCTAAGTTACAGTTACTAAATAAACAATTACCATAAGCTGCTTTATAAACATAAATATATGTAAAGTAATGGTTTTATTTTATAACTGTATTTGAATACTAATGAGGTCCCATTTTATATACATGGAAAGCAGACACAAAAATTAATTTTTATGCATTTTGATCAACATTGTGATTAAGTGGTTTGCTATATTGTAGTAAATAAATAATTAGACTTTGGAATTTGTACTAAAATACATACTTATTTTGTAAATTAATGTGTGAGTGTGTGTGTGTCTAATCTATGTAAACACTGGCTTAGCTGGCCAGTTAGGTTAGTTACTTAAAAGCATTATCAATAACTAGTTAATGAATACAAAGCTCTAGACTTGACTCATGGCCATAACCTAATTCTAATCTTGGATATGCCATAAATGTCTACCGGTAAATAGTAATATGGAGTCATTTGTTCCACTAGAAAAACAACTTAAATCAGATACTACTTGCTTTTCTTTAAAAGTATGTATTGAATGCTTCCTGTATGCAGGTACTTTGCTTACACTACCTTATTTAATACACCAATCTTAAGTCCCATTTGCAGATTGGGAAACTAGAACTTAAAGACGTAGTTTTCCAAGGTCACATGACTAGTAAAAAGTGATGCTTGGATTGGAATTTCCATTTATTTGATTCTTCAGGACATCATTTTTTCTTTACATTATACCACTTTCTTTTTTTGTGTATAAAGGAAAAAGCTGTTCTTAAGTTGATGTTTGTGAGAGAAAATCAACCAGATTCCTTCATGATGTCTAAAAATCACAAGCATGAACATATTTTAAAATCTTTTCATGTGAATTATTTTTCCATTAGCAATCATTGGTCATTTTGCACATCTTTGCGCCATAAAATCATAACCTTTTCCCTTTTGATTTGTTTTCTCTTTTAACAGATGAACAATTGTGGATGGAACACTGAACCAGTTTTACAAATCACTTTTTGCTTGTTTTTCGTATAGAGCATGTGGTAAAATAAGAAGCATAAAATAACCTTCAAAATTCTAATTTTTTATTTATCTCAAACCTCCGATTTAAGACTAAGAATTAATTAGTCCTTTATCCATTCTCTTTATTACCCTCCCAAGTACTAGCAATTGGCTTCTACTTGTTTATTTGGTGGGAGGGAGTAATTGTTCACATATGAACATCAAACATATTGGTTACACTGAGAGAACATGAAGCCACAGTAATATTTGTCTTAGGTCTGAGAGCTAAAGCATGATAATTTGTGCCAAAGACAAATTGTAAATTTTTATGTGTCATAGACCTCGAGGTCACTTATAAGTACTCAAAAGAGTAAATCTAAAGTACTGGGACCCAAGAGTCCACCATAGGATAAAACAAATAACAAGATAGACAGATGGTGATCCTAAGCCCATGATTATTTGAGTATAAAAATTTTAGATATTCACAAGTAACCAATCATGTGACTAAACCTATTGAACTTCTCTGAAAGATAAGAAATTTTAAATAGGGAAATAATTTTAAGATTTATTCAATTCTAATCAAGATATTGCAGAATTTTCTTTGAGGAAAGTATTTGGTATTCATAGCATATCTAATTAATTCATGACTAAATGAACTCTGAACTTTTTGTAATTTATGTTTTTATTTTTTAGAATTTAAAAATTAAAACACACACATGTATGTACACATACACACAGGGTCCACTAAGCGTTACTAATTAAAACATTCTATTTACATTTTTATATATTTATAGGTAAACTATAGTTAATTTTAAAAATAAAAATGGAACTCCAGTTAATTTATATATCCCTTGAAAAAATCCACTTGCTTCTCTAATTTTGGAGTGCAGCATAGTGTATCATTTTTGAGAATACTTATTAAAATGAAAATCCCTATAGTTGTGTGTAATTGTCATGACTTTAGTTTCCAACGGAGTGTACTAAAAAGTGTAGCAAAGACTTTATTTAACAAAATAAAACCATATACCACATTCACTACTTTGATTTATCACCATTATTTTTGACTTGGAATATCCCTCTCTTGACATGCTATTTTATGCCTTGTGATTCATAGTGCCCTTTTATAGCATGTTGCAGTACTTCAGAAAGGAGACAGCCTCAATTCCTAACATTGCCGTAAATCAGGGAGACCGTAGCTGTGGCAATACTCGCAAGGTTACCCAACCCTGCAAGTCTCAGATTTCTTTTTCTGTTATCATTGAAGATGGATGCTGTTACATTTCTGTTCTTGAGGGCTTAGGGATAACAGTGGCTTCTAAGTCATTTTCTTAAGTGAAAGAGAAATTTTGCCTGTTTGGACTGTTTGTACTTTAGTCTTGGATATAATCACTTCCCTCATCTATTGTTTTAGTTCTACTCTCCCTCACACACACACACACATAACTTCCCACACCAGAAATTCTCCCTCTTCTTAGACACCTATCCTGTTTCCTTTACCTTGCCTTTCTCTAAACTAGCATTGATTATTTTTTCTTACATGTAGGCTGATAATAACTTGTGATTTGTTCGCTTCCATGGGCATTTTATTTTATTTATTTATTTATTTTTTTAATTTTTTTTTGCAAGCAACAGGTGTTCATTTTTTTTTTTTTTTAAAGATTTTATTTATTTATTTGACAGAGAGAGAGATAGCGAGAGCAGGAACGCAAGCAGGGGGAGTGGGAGAGGGAGAAGCAGGCTTCCCGCCGAGCAGGGAGCCCGATGTGGGACTCGATTCCAGGACCCTGGGATCATGACCTGAGCCGAAGGCAGACGCTTAACGACTGAGCCACCCAGGCGCCCCTCCATGGGCATTTTAATAAAGAACATAAATACAAAAATTCTAATGGTGACATTTCAACATCCTGGCAGAAACCAAGGGTGTAGTTTTGGCAATGAGCTTCTCATTGCTCTCATTACACGCCAGACGAGAGATTGTGTAAATCTTTAAGTCTGTCGTGCTGTGGTCTATCTCAAGAGAAGACTATTCTAGTGTCTCAGGTATTGTGGCTGATTTTCTCATTCTTCAATATTATATGCATTTGTGGTGTCTACATTCGTTTTAAATATGTGTGTTGAACATACTTTGTTAACATTTACTCTATTCATTCTTTTTTCTAGTAAAAGAATGTAATGTGAAAAAGAACGAATAAGTAAAAAAAAGAATGTCACTAGTAAAAAAAGAATGTCACTGCTGAATGTAATGTCTCCCTTGTTTCTTCTGAGAAGAGTGTGAGTAATATACCTACATTGATGCTTGAACATTATAGCAGAATGATCCTCACTTTGTATACAGGAAAGTGGGCCTGTGTCAAGCAAAATACACAAATAAATAAAAAGGAAGTATCACAAAGTTCTGATGCTAGCAATAATGGAAGGGTAAGCAAGAAATATTCTTATTAAATAACAGATATTTCCAGAATATCAGTAAGCAGTAAAATTTTAAAAATAGTGAAACTATTCTATATGAAACTATAATGGTGGATACATATTATTATAAAATGTACAATACCAAGAGTGAACCCTAATGTAAACTGTGATCTTTGGGTGATGATTATGTATTAGTATAGGTTGATCAATTATGAAAAAAGTACCATTCAGGTAGAGGATGTTGATAATGGGGATGGGGGGACTGTGCATGTATAGGCATAGGGAGTATATGGGAAATCTCTGTACCTTCTTCTCAATTTTGCTTATGACCCTAAAAGTGCTCTAAAAATTAGTCTACTAAAAAATAAAATAAGTACAAATTAAAAAAGCACATATTGATGAATTGCATTAGCCTATTGTAAGAAAACAAGAAAATTAACAAAAAAAGAATATAGGAAGAAAATGTAAAGAACCATAACTCTATTTATTGAATGTTCATTTTATCCCAGACATTATGCTAAGGAACTTGAATGACTTATCTCCTTAAATTCTCTCAGTACCCTGTAAGAAGTTATCATTATTATCCTGTTTCACAGATTAGGTAACCGAGGTTAGGGATGTTTAGTAATACACACACACAAGGTCACACAACTGGGAGGAAGAAGGCCCAGGATTTAAATCCAAGGCTGCTTGATTGCAGTGTCTAATCATTCACACACTGAGCCATGTATTCATGCTGTATATAGTTTATTTTTATATTGGAGCTTGGGGAAATGCCTGTCGATAGTAGGGAAGAATTGGAAGTGGATGGAGGTAGCAGAATAGCTTCATGTTTTGGTACATATGTATATATTACTTGAATATTTTATAAATAGGGTGGATCATATATTTTTAATATAATTTTAAAAAGAAAGCAACAGTGAATTCATAGAAAAAATTTCAAGGATAAGAATTTTTTTCCCCTAAATTTATTAAAATCATAGTCCATTAGTTACTTATTTCAAAACAAAAAACTAATTCATCAAGGAGGGTTATGATGCAGCTTGCTCTTAATTCGAGGTTAAACTAAATCTTAGAGTTTTTTGTCTTTTTTCTCCTCTCCCCTGCTCCGCTCCCCTCCTCTTCCTTTTTCTTTCTGTTCCTCTCTCTCTTACCTTTCTAATCCTTCAGAAGTCTATCACTTTAGTAAATGACCAGGGGAAAAAAAAAGGCTGAAGGAAAATAATAATGTATGGGCAAACTGAATGCCAACTTTAGAAAGGATGACTGATTATGTACCTATAATCTCATTAACAACAGGAATAAGATAACCTATAAATTTATTGGTTCTGTCAGTCATTCCAGATTTTGATAGAGACTAGACAAAATACTAGATGAGTAACTAAAAGATTTCTTTTTACTAGGTATTACAAACCTCTGAACAGTTTTGTAGTGCTTTATACTGTGTTTTATTTAGTTGGCTTTTATAATATGCATTGACTAAAGGACAGATATGTTTTTTCATGCAGATGTCCATTCATTTAGTAGACATGTTCATAGTTATAATGAAGACTATTTTAGGAGCTTATGATATATCATCACTTAGCATTTCAACAACCCTGAATGATTGGTGTTAAAATCTTATTTCATAGTTAAGGATGAGACAAATAGCTAGTTATGGTATGGTAGCCTAAGGCTACTGTGAAAATGACAGAGCCAGGATTCTAACCCAAATTGATCTGTCTCCACAGTCCATTTCTTCCCACTATAATATCCTGCTTCCTGATGTTCAGAAATACCCAGCTGCTTTATCAATTCTTGGACCCACTAAATGTCTTTTAAAATCTGAGACTGTCCCTGGGGAAAAAAAAAAAGATTGTAGTTCTGGTGTATATTGTACTATGCCATGTTGCATTCTTTTGACCAACAAATAAGTTAATAAACCTGGTGGTGATTAAATACAACCCAGTGAACAAAAGAAGCAGTCTGGGACCTATAGTTAGTGTGGTTTCATTCTTCTATAGGGAGAAGAACTCAGATCAAGTGTGATGTAGTTTCTATCAGAATGAAAATAACCTGAGCATTCTGGAGTGCATGATAATAGGAGGGAATGTTGAAAGACCTGTCAGCTTCTTTTAGTGAAACAGTAACAATAATGAAGCAGTGCATAGAGGCTTTACATCTTTCAGCAAAGATAAACAGCCATACACTGTTCTTGAAAATGTGAATGGAAAGAGCAATATAGTACAGGCTCTACATCTCTTTCCTACTCAAAAACAGTAAAACTATTGTCAGTAAAACTATTCAAGACTATGTCACCCACCATTACAGTTATTCAAGTTGATTTGAGATAAAATAGTTATAGCTCTCTGATTGAACATGCTCTTCTTACATTAGGAATGATTTAGGAAAAACTGGATCATCCCATAAACAATTAAAGATACTTTAAAGCATTACAGTTCTTTAAATGAAGGTCTGGGTTATGAATGAGCATGAATTAAACAACAAATCCCATGCATTATATAATTCAGCCATATAAGCTAAAGATTTTTTTTTTTTTTTTTTTTTAACCATAGGTGGGATGGGATGGTGGAAGAGAAAGCTTTGTCAGTTAATTTTATTTTTTAACCTAATTCTCTTTTTGGTACAATAATTTAGAATCCAATATACCTATCAAAATTACTTTCCAAATTTTATATCTTCAGATCTACTGAATTAGAATATATATGGGTGTTTTGAGAAAGCCTTTAGTTGATATCCACTTGTAATTTGATCTAAAAAGGAAAATTGTTAATTTCCTTACACAAACATATTATGTATATATGTATATACACACATACAGTGTATCTATATATATCATCTGTCTGTATGCTCTCTAGAATATAAATACTGTAAAGGAGAACAACTCATTGTTGAATCCCCTGTGCCTAGAACCCAGTGCCTAGTTTCTAAGGATCCCTTCAGAACATATTTGTCAAATGAATAATAATTCTCAAAGAGGAGTTGGGGGAGGGGCAATGTCAGTGATTCAGCGATAAGATTGTCCATGGTTAAGGAAACAGGTCAGAAGCACAACCTAAGTAGATGTTATTGTGAGACTTCAAGCCCTAGGGATAAAGCAAGGGTTACTGAGAAGGCTAAATGGTAAAGCTATTCTTTTGTTAATGATGGGGTAGTGGTGGAAGGGGGTGAGGGAATTAGTAAGAGGGGGAGGTTTAATAGTCTATCAGTGATTCTTTCTTTTTTTTCTAAAGCTAGTTTTAGCCGTCCTTCTTTGTAGGTCCTGCTAGTTCGCCTGATCAGCTTTTTTTTCCTCCTTAATTTTGTAAAGTGATTGAGTCCTGAGCTCATGCTGCAAACTTATCATAGTAAAGATTCTCCAGAATATTAAGAATTGTTTTGGTCATATATGACATTATATATGAAAATAAATAGTTACTATCTATTTTGTTTGCTAATGTATTTATATATTTTTTATTTTTTACTAATGTATATTTTAAGCATTTAAAGGAGTGCCGGACAAATAATAGAGACTCAATAAGTATTTCATTTAAGGATTAAAATTACACATCACACGTCTTTATGGAGATTTTAATTAGTCAGAGGTTGATTCTTCAATTTATATTTTATAGAATATTGTGTAGTCTTAAGGTCTCATTGGGCTCTCCTAACAACTGCAGGTAGATAATGCAGTTACTATCCTACCTATTTTACAGAAGAGGAAACCAAGGCCTAGAAAGATCAAATTTCTCTGCTTTATTTCAGAAATTTATATAAGTTTAAGATTGTAAAGACTTTAAACAGCAGCTGGTTTAAATTTTCTGCATTCCTAACAAACTGTGTGTGCTTAATTCTTTCAGTGATGAAGAACATTCTTCCCCTTAAAGCACTTCCATCCATCCTCTTATAACTCCTCACAGCTTCCTGCTTTTATGTCTTTGGAGTCATCTTCTATATGATAGGATTTCAGCATTTGGAAAAAATTGCAGTAGGCCTTCTGAGGATACTCTTGTCCTGGGTAAATGCTCTGGTTCCTTTAGCCATTCCTCATGAGACGTGGTTTTGAGACAGTTTCACCACCTATTCACTTGCTTCCACATATGCTTCAGTTAGTTTAGTCCCTTCGATAATTGTACTCATTATGGCTTAGCACAATTTCTATTTATGAGCCCCAATTAAGTTCCACACAATTTATCTATACTATTTCATTTAATTTTTGCAATAACTCATTTAAATTGTCTTAGTGAAGACTTGGTTGCAGCAACAAAAATCCATCTAAATTAGCTTAAGGAAATTAAAAGGAGAAAAAAAAGGTTTTTCAGGGCATAGATTCTCTGAAATTCCACAGAAATCTTCTGAAAAGTGTTAAGTTCTCTGGGTGTAGAGTTACATGGTGATTTCTGACAAGGGAAAAGGAGCAAAGATAACCTACGGAGAAGATGTTGATACACAGAATTTATACACAGACCGCTGTCACATTTGTTTCATAAACTCTCAAGGTTTTCTGGAGAATTGGAATTGTTTACTTTGATGATACAACTAGGTGATCTACTCACTGATATAATGCCCTAACTGACCTTTTTACTAGCTGGTAGCTAACTGGTTTACCCTGAAAATATACAAATGAGATTTACTGTTCCTGTATTGCCTGCATTTTCTTTCACTCCTTCTTTACTCTTTAGCATGCCCCATACCACTAGATCTTGAACAATTTCACTGAGGTAGAAGGTCTCTGAATTTTAGTTGGATTTATTTCCTATCCTCTGACATGCAGATGTCTTACCAGTAAGTCTAGAGTAGTTACTATTTCTTGCTCACTAGGGCTGAACACCTTAATTGCAGTGATGGACCCTGAAGCAGAATTACCCCTGAATTTCAGACCCACAAAAACTATGAAATAATACACGTTTTAAGCCAGTAAGTTTTGGGGTAATTTCCTATGAAGGACAAATAATTTATACAACTTATTTACTCTATCTTTTCTTTTTTTTCTTTTTGTTTTTATTTTAATTACAGTTAGTTAATATACAGTGTTATATTAGTTTCAGGTATACAGTATAGTAATTCAACAGTTCCATACATCACTCTGTGCTCATCATGACAAGTGTACTCCTTAATCCTCATCATCTATTTAGGTAATCCCCCTACCTCCTTCCGCTATGATAACCATCAGATTATTCTCTATAATGATGAATCTGTTTTTTGCTGTCTCTCTCTCTATTTTTTTCCCTTTACTTGTTTGTTTTGATTCTTAAATTCCACATAAGAGAAATCATATGATATTTGTCTTTCTCTGACGGACTTACTTTGCTTAGCATTATACTGTCTAGCTCCATCCATGTAGCTGCAAATGGCAAGATTTCATTCTTTTTTGTGACTGAATAATATTCTATCCGTCATCTTCTTTATCCATTCATCAATTGGTGGACATTTGGGCTGCTTCCATATCTTGGCTATTGTAAATAGTGCTGCTATAAACATAGGCGTGCATGTATCCCTTTTAATTAGTGGTCTTGTATTCTTTGTGTAAATACCTGATAGTGTGATTGCTGGATGGTAAGGGAGTTCTGTTTTTAACTTTTTGAGTGGCTACACCAGTTTGCATTCCCACCAATAGTACACAAGTGTTTTTTTTCTCTAAATCGTTGCTAACACCTGTTGTTTCCTGTGTTGTTATTAGCCATTCTCACAAGTGTGAGGTGATATCTCATTGTAGTTTTAATTTTCATTTTGTTGATGGTAAGTGACAATGAGCATCTTTTCATGTGTCTGTTGGCCATCTATACCCTATTATTTATTTATTTATTTTTATTTATTTATAAGTGGGTCTATGCTGGGCGTGGAGCCCAACACAGGGCATGGAGCCCAACACAGGGCTTGAACTCATGACCCCGAGATCAAGACCTAAGCTGAAATCAAGAGTGGGACGCTTAAACGACTGAGCTACCCTGAGATACCCAGGTGCCCCTCTATCTTTTAGATAAAATTATATAAAGAATCTGACTGGCCCAGTTCACTCTATGGACCAGCTTTCTACCTTAGAGCAATCAGTTGTAAATGGTGAGTGAAAAATGTGGTATATGGGAAAGATGACTACTTAGTTAATATTCCAAACTAGAGCACTTTTGAGAATAAAAGCTAGCATGCTTACTAATTAATAAGCATAAACAGAACTCTTCTTGGGCAGATGGAGAGGGCCATCCTATTTATAGGACAATCACTTCCTGGGCCTATGGAAAGAGCTGGCTAAGCCAGATGAGAAAGTGACCATGGTAGGTAAGTTGGTTTACCTGTTTGATTCATAGGCACAATTTTCCCCGTTATATAACTGGAAAACTGAGGCTCACTCAACTTGTCTTTTAAGTGGCAATCGATCATGTTAAAAATGGTGGATCTGGAATTTAAACCCAGATCTCTCATTCTAGCGCTTGTGTGTGCTTTCCACTTTGTTGTTGCACCTCTGCAGTACCCGGTGTATTATGGTAATGTGGTCAGAAAGTCAGGGTTTAATTTTCATCACTTTTTTTCTAGATTATTCTAGAACCCTTGTTATTCAGTGGGTGTCAACTTTGGGTACACATTGGAATCAGCTGTGGAACTTTGAAAATATCAGTGCCTACTCCTCTTCTCAAAGCTATCAAGTCAGAATCTTTTGTGGTGGGGTTAGGTATCAGTTTTTTTAATTCTTATCATTCCACTGTGTGACCAATCTTGAGATGAGAGAGCCTTATATGGGCTGGCAGATGGGGAACTGACATGAAGATTTGGGATTGGGAAGGATGATGGAGGGTTTGTAAGGTTAGATTTTTTTATGCAACAACTTCTCTGATTTCCAAGAGAGGGGTCTGGAAATCTGTATTTTAAGCAAGTGCCTCAGTTAATTCTTATCAGTCAAGTTTGGGATCTGCTAACCTAATTCATCATCAAAAAAATGCCTTTCATATGTAGTTATAATAATAATGTCTTATTCCTTCATTAAAACACCTATGATCACTTAGGTCTGATATTTATGTTTCAGCATTACTTTCTGATGCCCAGGAAAGAAAATGGCTTTCTGAAAAACCATTTCTGAAACTTTATAAATGGGTGTAGCTGGCCAGTGATTCTACAAGTGTGGATAACTGTTTGACCTTGGGAATAAAAAATGGAAATCTAATGTTTTCTTAGATATTGCAAAAGTATCAGATGTTAATAAGTCCGTTGCCTTGCTGATTTTTTTGTGTGCTAGGAAGACTCAAGCATAGTCTTATTTAATCATCTATCTTTTCATTGAAGAGAGGAGAGGGAACTTCTTATTTTAACCTTACTCAGCTCTTTTTCATCCAGAAAGAAAATAAAATCCTTTTTTAAAAAGTATACTGCTTTTTTATGAAAATGGCTACATCCACAGTCTCCTGAATTTTACCTCAGAGTAGATATATTTCTGCAGCAGTTGAAAATAGGCATAAGTATCTGATTTAAGACAGGAAGTAAAAAATAAATTGTTCAATTAAAACTACAGTGGGAATTTTGGAGAAAGTAATTACCTGAGCTGGAACTTAGCCAGGACAACAGTTAGTTCTCCTACCCATATAAAGAAGGAAAATAGGAAATGAGTAATTTTCCACTCTATCCCCACCCCCACCTCTTGTGTCAGAGTGTATTACATTTATGTTCTTGTTGCTGTGTGCAACTCAGATGAGAGAGAAATTTATTACAAAATTTATAGAAAAAGACATGTGCGTAGTTTGTACCTCATAATTCAAAAGGCATAGAAGCTGACAGAAATCCCCAAACAGAAATTTCTCCCCTGTCCCACAGTGCTTAAATGGTGTACAGTATGTGAACTGATAGTCATCAGTCAGGCATCATGTGTTGGGGCATCCAGCATGCACAAAAATTTTGTATTCAGGATTCATAGGAAACAGAATATGTGGTCTTATTTTACTATCAAAGAAGTGCAGATTAGAAATACCTAATTAGTTTCAGGGCACAAATTCCAGCACACCTTCAGTGTGCTGTGGTTCTAATGTCAATTTAATTTTCAAAGCCTGTTCAGTGCTATTCAAAACATGCCATGTGTGCATCACCCAGTGTTCCTGGACCAGGGTGGCAGTCTCTAAGTTAGTTCACTTCTCACATTCTTTGGAAGGGTGATCAGATCTATAGTTGTGCAGCTTGAGGGTGAGCTCATGGAGTTCACAAACAACTTTAAGGGCTTATTTTCCTGAGCCTCTCTCTTTCTCTGAAATCTCTCCAGTACTTACCACTTTTCTAGGGCTCTCTTTTTCAGTCATCCAGCTAGTAGGGTGGTACTTTCCTGACCAGGCTTTTCCAGGCCTGCACCCACATCTGGAGAACAGAGAGACAAAAACAATGGATAATGTGACCTACCCTCATGAGATTACAGCTCCCCTAATCAGAAAAAAAGTTTCCCATCTTCAGAAGTTTGGTTCCTATGGGGTCCATTTCTCACCATAGGATTGTTTGTGGCCTAAGATTGGAGAGACTAGAGAAAAAGACAAAAAGCCATTTCCACACTTGGTACTTTAGGAGTTCCCTTCTCCACTTCTTGAGTTAGAAGTAGATAGTTCCTCTCATTCCTTGCAGATGATATGATACTTTATGTGGAAAACCCAAAAGACTTCACCCCAAAACTGCTAGAACTCATAAAGGTATTCAGTAAAGTGGCAGGATATAAAATCAATGCACGGAAATCTGTTGCATTTCTATACACCAACAATAAGACAGAAGAAAGATAAATTAAGGAGTCGATCCCATTTACAATTGCACCCAAAACCATAAGATACCTAGGAATAAATCTAACCAAAAAGGCAAAGAATCTGTACTCAGAAAACTATAGAATACTCATGAAAGAAATTGAGGAAGACACAAAGAAATAGAAAAACGTTCCATGCTCATGGATTGGAAGAACAAATATTGTGAAAATGTCTATGCTACCTAGAGCAATCTACACATTCAGTGCAATCCCTATCAAAATACCATCAACTTTTTTCAAGGAAATGGAACAAATAACCCTAAAATTTGTATGGAACCAGAAAAGACCCTGAATAGCCAGAGGAATGTTGAAAAAGAAAAGCAAAGCTGGCGGCATCACAATTCCAGACTTCAAGCTCTATTACAAAGTTGTCATCATCAAGACAGTATGGTACTGGTACAAAAACAGACACATAGATCAATGGAACAGAATAGAGAGCCCAGAAATGGACCCTCAACTCTATGGTCAACTAATCTTTGGCAAAGCAGGAAAGAATGTCCAATGGAAAAAAGTCTCTTCAACAAATGGTGTTGGAAAATTGGACAGCCACATGCAGAAGAATGAAACTGGACCATTTCCTTACACCATGCACAAAAATAGACTCCAAATGGATGAAAGACCTCAATGTGAGACAGGAATCCATCAAAATCCTTGAGGAGAACACAGGCAGCAACCTCTTCAACCTTAGCTGCAGCAACTTCCTCCTAGAAACATCGCCAAAGGCAAGGGAAGCAAGGGCAAAAATGAACTATTGGCACTTCATCAAGATAAAAAGCTTTTGCACAGCAAAGGAAACAGTCAACAAAACCAAAAGACAACCGACAGAATGGGAGAAGATATTTGCAAATGACATATCAGATAAAGGGCTAGTATCCAAAATCTATAAAGATCTTATCAAACTCAACACCCAAAGAACAACTAATCCAATCAAGAAATGGGCAGAAGACATGAACAGACATTTCTGCAAAGAAGACATCCAAATGGCCAACAGACACATGAAAAAGTGTTCAACATCATTGGGCATCAGGGAAATACAAATCAAAACCACAATGAGATACGACCTCACAACAGTCAGAATGGCTAAAATTAACAAGTCAGGAAACAACAGATGTTGGCAAGGATGCAGAGAAAGGGGAACCCTCCTACACTGTTGGTGGGAATGCAAGCTGGTGCAGTCATTCTGGAAAACAGTATGGAGGTTCCTCAAAAAGTTGAAAATAGAGCTACCATATGACCCAGCAATTGCACTACAGGGCATTTACCCCAAAGATACAAATGTAGTGATCCAAAGGGGCACGTGAACCCCAATGTTTATAGCAGCAATGTCCACAAGAGCCAAACTATGGAAAGAGCCTAGATGTCTATCGACAGATGAATGGCTAAAGAAGATATGGCACATATATATGATGGAATATTATGCAGCCATCAAAAACATGAAATCTTGCCATTTGCAATGATGTGGATGGAACTAGAGGGTATCATGCTAAGTGAAATAAGTCAATCAAAAAAGACAATTATCATATGATCTCACTCATATGTGGAAATTGAGAAACAGGCAGAGGATCATAGGGAAAGGGAGGGAAAAATGAAACAAGAGGAAACCAGAGAGGGAGACAAACCATAAGAGACTCTTAATCTCAGGAAACAAACTGAGGGTTGCTGGAGTGGAGGGGGGTGGGAGACTGGGTGGCTGGGTGATGGGCATTGGGGAGGGTATGTGCTATGGTGAGCTCTGTGAATCGTGTAAGACTAATGAATCACAGACCTGTACCCCTGAATCAAATTATATGTTAATAAAAATTAAAAAAAAAAAAGGAGGACAATTGGGATTCCACCTCCTTTTTTTTTTTTAGCTCTGGCCCCAGACTTACACATTATACTCAGTATAACAAAGATCTTGCAGTGAATTTGATTGGCCTCTTTTGCTTTTTAATGGAATAAGGAAAGGATAATATGAACACTATGTAACCATTATATGAAATAAAAGAATGTTTAATATTTGGTCAAAAAAATTAGATAGTTTCTTCTTGAGGCCTCTCTACCTGCACCCCAGTGATTACTTGTTTTGGACTTGTTTGGAGATGAGATTGGAGGATAATGTAGGGGAAAAATGAAAAGTTATTTGGTGATGCTTCAAATTATGGTCTTCTTTTCTTATTTATATGCTACTGTTTGCTCTTCAGAGACATCAAATAGATGTTCCATACATTCTGTCCGGGGTTTATAGTTGCACTTATAGAATATACTTATCTTGCACTAGAACTTTGTTTCTCAAATCTTATTTTATTTTAAAATTCTTTGTCAATTACTACCTTGTAAATTACTACCTTAGTTCTTGCCTTATAATTCTATGGAAATCGCTCAACCTAGCTCTAGGTCCTTTTATATATACATACATACGACACAAATTATAAAGAACCTGTTCTTACTTAGCTGTTTTAAAAAAGGCATTGAATACAGTTTTGAAGTATATTAAATCATCAATAGGTAGTTCAGTCACATGTAGTTCAGTCTTACTTTGTTAGTAATTCATTATTATGCAGTGAAGAGAATAGAAATGATTATCAAGTCATTTCAACAAAACATTTATGGAGTATTTTCTGCTCAGAAATGTACACCATGATATCAAAGAAATAAAGCTGTATTTATAATATATTTTATACTCAAGAACTATGCCCATTGTACTTGAAATGCTTAAAATATGTTGACAAAAATGTATAAATACATAAAATAGTCCTGCAATACTCTTTATATTACAGTTGGCTTCCGGTTTCACATGTGTATAAAATGGGTGGTATAAATGGCATGTACTGTGAATTTTGAGGTGAGAGAACCTGCTAGAACTGATAGGAGCTGGACATTCCTACCACAGAGGAATGAAGACCCAGGAAAGGTTCCATACATGCTCCAATTACCAAAGTCCAGACCTCTGTCTTGGACTCCTCTGTCAGTGTATGTTCCAGAACCAGTGTGTTAAGAACTAGTGGCAATCTTCATTTTATTATCCAACATATCCAAAATATTTAATTCTTAACACATGGTCTGTGTTTATCCTAATATAGAGCAAAAGTCAATAAATCTGAACATTTGTACCACAGTAACAACTTTTTCGTTATAATTCTAGGCTCAATGAATTCATTAAAGTACCAATGAGTTTTGAAACTTCTACTGAAGAGTAGTTTTCATGGGTAATTAGTGACTTTAATACCATATTTGTAGGATAGAGTATTATTATGCTAATTAGATGGAAGAAAGTTACTAATAGTAATCAAATTTGCTTATGCTCCACATAAAGTTTCAACATTCGTTGAAGATAGTGACAATAATAACAACACTGCAGTTAAGAGTATTCTGTCAAAATCAACCACATGTCTTATTTTTTTAAATATGTAATAATGGGGCACCTGGGTGGTTCAGTTGGTTAAGTGTCTGACTCTTGATCTCAGCTCAGGTCTTGATCTCATTGTTGTAAGTTCCAGCCCTGCATTGGGCTCCATGCTGGGTGTGGAGCCCCCTTAAAATAAATAAATGAATAGGAGTGCCTGGGTGGCTCACTCAGTAAGTGTCCGACTCTTGATTTCAGCTTAGGTCATGAGATCGAGCCCTGTGTCAGGCGTGGAGTCTGCTTGAGATTCTCTCTCTCCCTCTCGCTCTGCCCCTCACCCTGCTATCTCTCTCTCTCTCTAAGTAAAACCTTTAAAAAGAAAGAAAGAAAGAAAGAAAGAAAGAAAGAAATAATAAATAAGCAATACTAAGTGATTTCATAATTGTAAGAAAAAAAAAACAATATATGACACTATCAAGTTACATTCTTTCTTCTCTCACTGTATTTCTTGAAGTCAAAGGTCCACTGCTGAGTTCAAAGAATAGGTATCATTTCAATGTTAAGCATATTTTAAATGCTTATGTCATGTTTATATTTTTAGATATGTATTAGTCTATAGATTTGGCTGCCTGGCTTAATATAAGTACCTTGGACAATGTAGAACTTTTTTTCTTTCTCACAAAATTACCTGGGCTAGTGTGATACACTGTTTCATGAAGACACCAAAGGAGTAGGTTCTTTTTTCCATGTTGCTCCCCTAAATGATGTCAACAAGGCTTGTCTTTCAGCTGTTCTTTGTGTTGCCTTTATCCTCTCCTGATGGTAAGGATGACTATAGTGGAATCTCTGAGTTTCACACTTCACAACAAAAATCCAGTAGAAAAAAGAAAGCTCTTTCACCAGAGCCCCAGAAATTTTTTTACTTACTTTGTTTATGTCTATCCCTGATATACTGATTTTAGCCAGAAGATGAGATGAACTGACCTACTTACACCAATTGGTCCCCAAGGGTAGAGTCAACTCTAGTTAAACCACATTGACTGGGACCAGGAGAGGAGTAATTCTTTAATAGAAAATCACAGTATTTTTGCTAGAAGGAAGGAGAAATTGGTACTGGAGAGATAAAGAAAAAGAATTCCATAAAAATTATTATTTTGAAGGATCTCTATCCCAAAACTGCAATAGATAAAATTTCTGTAATATCTCAACCTCTATCAGAGGTTAACTGTTTGTGCCTTATTGGTGAAAGAAATGTCAGCTACTTCATCATAAAGTCCAAGATGGAAACATCACCTTAAAATCACTGAGATAGTCTTTTAAAGAGTAAAGAGTAGAGTCTAAAAAAAGTAGAGATTACATCTTGGAATCATTTGGGGAAATCATAGGGCTGACTACAGATTGATCAGCCCTAATTATCCAGAGGAAGGGGGACTTTAAGAAGATCTCTGTATTTCAGATTTAAAAGGAAAAAAATTATCCCTGGAGATGAAGAAAGAGGAAATCAATATGATCTTTATGGAACAATATATAGACAGATATTATAATCAGTCTTGATTCAATTTTCCTAGGAATTCTTCTCAGAAAAGTAGCTGGGAACTGAAAGAGCTGATTACAAAGAGCTGGGACTTTGGGAGCCCAACTGTGTAACAGTTTTGGCTGATCTTAGTGGTAAAGGAGTAGGTTTAATCATCTCCCTAAGAATTCCTAAAGCTCAAGCAGGGAATAATAAGATTTATTCTACAAAACATAATTGTCTATCTGCTTATATAGGATCAGTCTTTAAAAGTGACACTCTGTAGCAGTAAAATTAACTGGATTCTGTTCTCTCTGCTTGTTGTAAAGGAACTATTCCAGCTTTTCAAAAGGTACTAGTTAGGGGCAATAGAGCAGCCTTCTTTGGTTATTCCCTTACTAAAGGGATACTTTAGCAGCAATAAACTTCTGTAGCTGCTTAGGCTATAGCAAGGAAGAAAGAGGATGGAATAACACATGCCAGAATTGTGGTTGTAAGAACAAGCACATACTTACCTTTGTTTAAACTTACCTGGTACAATCTTAGAATACCTTTTTGATACATTTAGTTTATCAAGAGTAAGAGCCAGAACAAACTATGCCACTACTAGGAGGCAAGACAACCCTGTTCACCTTTAATGCTTCTCAAATTCACTGTTCTGGGTGCTAACAGATCCAGTTGTATATCTTGCATTCTCTCACTCACTCAGTAGACTGTGAAATCTACTTTATTTCTCCCCCCTTCTCTTCAATTTGTTCTTTTTTATAAAAACAAAACAAAATAAAGCAAAGCAAAAAACAAAACTCTAAAATACTTATGTGTTCAGCCCCCAATTGCTGGGGATTGACCAATGGAAAGGTAAAATGAGACCTGAGAAAATAACAGTGTCAGTGAAATGCTCTAGGTCCATTTTCCATTTCTGCTTGAGTACAAAATCAGGAAGGGCAAGCTCCTCAGTGATTATTAAGGGCAGAGGAAGGGAACATGGAAATTGCTAATGGGCTCTTAAAGTTCTGCCCAGTTATGTCACACATTACTTCTGCTTATATATTATTTTTCAAAGACTCACATGGTACACTGCAAGGGTAGGAAAGTATAACTCTATCATGGTCTTAGAAGTAGAACCATACTGGGATATTTATGAAGAGTCCTGATTATTTCCATAAAAACCAAAAGGACTTATGAACTAAGTAGTGTGATTTTTGAATTTAAAAATTAAAAACAGGGGCGCCAGGGTGGCTCAGTTGGTTAAGTGTCTGGCTTCAGCTCAGATCATGATCCTAGGGTCCTGGGATTGAGCCCTGCATCGGGCTCTCTGCTCAGTGGGGAGCCCACTTCTCCCTCTCCCTCTGTCTGCTGCTCTGCTTACTTGTGCTCTCTCTCTGGCAAATAAATAAAATCTTTAAAAAAAAAACCACAATTTTTTCTGAAAGATAATGTGTTCACTGGTGAACCGTTTTGATGGTAGGAAAAACCCAGTAGAAGTATCTCACCACATATAGTTGAAAATAATTAATGAAAATATGAGACACCTGGAAGACAGATCCAGGATAGTAGCTTGGATAAGAAGATTTTCACGAGTAGAAATAGATACAGAACTTATAATCACACAAGTAATGGAGCTAACTTTTTTTTTTAATTTAAATTTTAGTTAACATACAGTGCAATATTGGTTTCTGGAGTAGAATTCAGTGATTCATCACTTCCATACAACACCTAGTGCTCATCACAAGTGCCCTCTTTAATACCCATCACCCATCTAGCCCACCCTCCACCCATCTCCCTCCATCAACCCTCAGTTTGTTCTCTATTGTTAAGAGTCTCTTATGGTTTGTTTTCCTCTCTCCTTCCCCCCTTCCCATTTGTTAATCTGTTTTCTTTCTTAAATTCCACACATGAGTGAATCATATGGTATTTGTCTTTCTCTGATTGACTTATTTCACTTAGTATAATATACTCTAACTCCATCCACTTGTCGCAAATGGCAAGATTATATTCTTTTTTATGGCCGAGTAATAGTCCATCATATATATATATATATCTTCTTTATCCATTAATCAGTCGATGGAAATTTGAGTTCTTTCCATAATTTGGCTAGAGTTGATAATGTTGCTATAAACATTGGGGTGCAGGAACCCCTTCAAATCTGTATTTTTGTAACCTTTAGGTAAATACCTAGTAGTGCAATTTTTGGAACATAGGGTAGTTCTATTTTTAAGTTTTTGAGGAACCTCTGTACTGTTTTCCAGAGTGGCTGCATCAGTTAGCATTCCCACCAACAGTGTGAGAGGGTTCCCTTTTCTCCACATCCTCACCAACATCTGTTGTTTCCTGTATTGTTAATTTTAGCCATTCTGACAGGTATAAGGTGATATCTCATTGTGGTTTTGATTTGTATTTCACAGATAATGAATGATGTTGAGCATCTTTTCATTTGTCTGTTAGCCATCTGGATGTCTTCTTTGGAAAAAAGTCTACTCATGTCTTCTGCTCATTTCTTAAATGGATTATTTGTTTTTGGGGTGTTGAGTTTGATAAGTTCTTTATAGATTTTGGATACAAAATCTTTATCAGATATGTCATTTGCAGATATCTTCTACCATTCCATAGACTGCCTTTTAGTTTTCACCATACAGAAGCTTTTTATCTTGATGAAGTTCCAATGGTTCATTTTTGCTCTTGTCTCAGGTAACATGTCTAGTAAGAAGTTGCTACAGCAGATGTCAAAGAGGTTGCTGCCTGTATTCTCCTCTAGAATTTTGATGGTTTCTTGTCTCACATTTAGGTCTTTCATCCATTTTGGATTTATTTTTGTGTATGGTATAAAAAAAGTGGTCCAGTTTCAATCTTCTGCATGTTGCTGTCCAGTTTTCCCAACACCATTTGTTGAAGAGACTGTCTTTTTTTCATTGGATATTCTTTCCTATGTTCTTGAAGATTAGTTGACCATATAGTTGTGGGTCCATTTCTTTTCTGTTTCGTTGATCAATGTGTCCATTTTTTGTGCCAGTACCACACTGTCTTGATGACTACAGCTTTGTAATATAGCTTAAAATCCAGAATTGTGATGCCTTCTGCTTTTGTTTTTCTTTTTCAGAATTGCTTTGGCTATTCGGGGTCTTTTGTGGTTCCATACAAATTTTAGAGTTGTTTGTTCTAGCTCTGTGAAAAATGCTGGTGGTATTTTGATAAGGATTGCATTAAGTGTGTACATTGTTTTGGGTAGTGTAGACATTTTAACAATGCTTGTTCTTCTATTCCATGATGATGGACTATTTTTCCGTTTCTTTGTGTCATCTTCAAACACTTTCATAAGTGTTCTATAGTTTTCAGAGTATAGATCTTTTACCTCTTTGGGTAGGTGTATTCCTAGGTATCTTATGGTTTTGGGTGCAGTTGTAAATAGGATCAATTCCTTGATTTCTCTTTCTGCTTCTTCATTATTGGGATAGAAATGCAACAGATTTATGTACGTTGATTTTATGTCCTGTGACTTCACTGAATTTGTGTATCCGTTCTAGCAATTTTTTTGGTGGAGTCTTTTGGCTTTTCTACATAGAGTATCATGTTGTCTATGAATAGTGAGAATTTAAAATTTGTATGGAAGAGTTAAGAAAAGTTAAAGGGGCAGAGAAACCTCATTAAAAGTTAACACTTAGTTAACCATTGTAAGGTTAACTAAGAGAATTGTGTTGGCATAGCAACAGAACAAAGACCAGTGGAAGAGAAGAGTCAAGGAGAAATAACCTAGCCTATATAAGTTGACATTTTAATTTATAAGGAAAATAACAATTGTGATAGATGGCTAGTAGTGCCCTAATATTCTTTTTTTTTTCCATTTTCATATTAATAGAGTTTTATCTGGGCTGGGTATATGACCCACCAGCTAAAGATTACATTTTTCAGACTCCCTTGTATCTAGGCATGATTATGTGACTTTGTACTGGTGAAAGGAAAAAAGAAAGAAAATGGAGGTGAGGTGCTTGTATGTGCCATTTCTGGATCTTGTCCTTTTAATGATTGGGTGTGTGTTCTCATGTTGCCTTTTTCCCTTCTTGGTATCTGGGGACTACTGACTATGACATGAATGGTATGTGATGAGGGTGGTAGAACTGCTCCCTCATATCTAAATTAAATTGAATGTTAGCTTGTCCTTGAACTAGTTACCTACAACTAGTACAGTGATGTGGGCTTTTTTATCTGGAGGATAATTGAGATACATACTTCATAATATGTGAAATAAATTTTGGTTATATTTAAAAGGTAACGTTTAATTAAATATCTAGGTACTATGGCCTAGCCAAGTTGACACAAAATTAACCATCACAATGACCTAGGATTTAATACTCTCTAATTTACTTTCTAAATATTTTAACTGTTTCCAAAATAAATATGATAATGATTATTTCCCTTTATGATAGAAAAAGTCTTGTAAACACATTTAAAACACTCAGGTGCTGGGCACTTTTCCCAAGCTCTGAATGCCCCTTTAACAGCTTCCATAGATCTTCTCACCTCCTGCTTTCTATCCTTGTTGTCTATGTCCAACATGTGTCTTCCTCTGCTCGTTGTTAAACTCTTAGAGGTCAGCAACCAAGTTTTACTAACTTTTTGACTTTCCCTCAATCATAGGAAGTTCTTTTCTCAATAAGTAACTGTTTTCATATTAAATTAAATTAAGAACTTTGCATGTTACCTCCTGTAGGAGATAGTCTTCGAAGGAGTTTTAGGAACTGGGATTTTGACAGAAGGAAGGTGTGGAGGCAGTGAGAATCTGCATTCATTTTAGCACAAGGAAATAGGCTGATTCCTAAGGAGCACCCTGAGGAGAGGCTTAGTTGTGGGTGAGTGCAGGGAGCTTGTGTTCCAGCTTCTTCGCAAAATCAACTTAATAAGATTTTCTCACTTCTGTTGAAATTGTTTAATAATTATATCAGCATTTTGATTTTCTCAAATGCTTTCTGCAATTCCTTTTGAGTTTTAATTTATTGCTCATGCTTTAATTTCTCTTTTACTTCTTGCTAACTGTAATGTTGGTATATCTACTTAGTTTATTTCTGATGTTACCATAAATGAATGGAATTTCTATAAACTAAATCCATCTTCCTTTGATTTTCAATACAAGTTTGGAAATAATTTTCCAAAGGTGAAAAATGTTGCTCTCAAGACACAATTAAAATTTTACTTTAAAATGATGTCAACTCCTTGATATATAAAGGAAAGTATGTGATGACAGTGACTTTAATACTGTGTTGTGATAAAGAACTTAAGCTCTACCAAACATAAAAGAAACTGATTTTTGATGTGTCTGTTAGCCATTTGTATGTCTTCTTCAGAGAAGTGTCTGTTCATGTCTTCTGCCCATTTTTTGACTTGACTATTTGTTTTTTGGGTATTGAGTTTGAGAAGTTCTTTATAGATCTTGGATACCAGCCCTTTATCTGTAGTGTCATTTGCAAATATCTTCTCCCATTCTGTGGGTTGCATCTTCGTTTTGTTGACTCTTCCCTTTGCTGTGCAGAAGCTTTTTATCTTGATGAAGTCCCAAAAGTTCATTTTTGCTTTTGTTTCACTAGCTTTTGGAGATGTATCTTGAAAGTTGCTATGGCCGATGTCAAAGAGGTTATTGCCTATGTTCTCCTCTAGGATTTTGATGGATTCCTGTCTCACATTGAGGTCTCTCATCCATTTTGAGTTTATCTTTGTGTATGGTGTTAGAGAATGGTCAAGTTTCATTCTTCTGCATGTGGCTGTCCAATTTTCCCAGCACCTTTATTGAAGAGACTGCCTTTTTTCCACTGCATATTTTTTCCTGCTTTGTCGAAGATTATTTGACCATAGAGTTGAGGGTCCATATCTGGGCTCTCTATTCTGTTCCATTGGTCTATATGTCTGTTTTTTTTTTTTTTTTTAAAGATCTTATTTATGTATTTGACAGAGAGAGACACAGCGAGAGAGGGAACACAAGCAGGGGACTGGGAGAGGGAGAAGCAGGCTTCCCGCTGAACAGGGAGCCCCATGTGGGGCTCGATACCAGGACCCTGGGATCATGACCTGAGCCAACGGCAGACGCTTAATGACTGAGCCACCCAGGCACCCCTATATGTGTTTTTGTGCCAGTACCATGCTGTCTTGGTGATCACTGTTTTGTAATATAGCTTGAAATTGGTCAGCGTGATGCCCCCAACTTTGTTTTTCTTTTTCAACATTTCCTTGGTGATTCAGGGTCTTTTCTGATTCCATACAAATTTTAGGATTGTTTGTTCCAGCACTTTGAAAAATGTCATTGGAATTTTGATTGGGATGGCACTGAAGGTATAGATTGCTCTGGGTAGCATAGACATTTTAACAATGTTTATTCTTCCGATCCATGAGAATGGAATGTTTTTCCATCTTTTTGTGTCTTCTTCAATTTCTTTCATGAGTGTTCTGTAGTTCCTAGAGTATAGATACTTTACCTCTTTGGTTGGGTTTATTCTGAGGTATCTTATGGTGCTCGCTTCAGCAGCACATATACTAAAATTGGAACCGAGGTATCTTATGGTTTTTGGTGCTATTGTAAATGGAATCGTTTCTCTAATTTCTCTTTCTACAGTTGCATTGTTAGTGTATAAGAAAGCAACTGATTTCTGTGCATTGATTTTGTATCCTGCCACATTACTGAATTGCTGTAAAATGTTCATCATCATTAGCCATCAGGGAAATTCAAATCAAAACCACATTGAGATACCACCTTACACCAGTTAGAATGGCAAAAATGGACAGGGAAAGAAACAACAAATGTTGGAGAGGTCATGGAGAAAGGGGAACCCTCTTACACTGTTGGTGGGAATGCAAGTTGGTACAGCCACTTTGGAAAACAGTGTGGAGGTGCCTCAAAAAATTAAAAATAGAGCTACCCTATGACCCAGCAATTGCACTCCTGGGTATTTACCCCGAAGACACAGATGTAGTGAAAAGAAGGGCCATATGCACCCCAATGTTCATAGCAGCAATGTCCACAATAGCCAAACTGGAAAGGGCCAAATGCCCTTCAACAGATGAATGGATAAAGAAGATGTGGTCCATATACACAATGGAATATTACTCAACCATCAGAAAGGATGGATACCCAACTTTTACATCAACATGGATGGGACTGGAAGAGATTATGCTAAGTGAAATAAGTCAAGCAGAGAAAGTCAATTATCATAAGATTTCACTTATTTGTGGAACATAAGGAATAGCATGGAGGACATTAGGAGAAGGAAGGGAAAAATGAAGGGGGGCGGGGAATCAGAGGGAGAGATTTACCATGAGAGACTGTGGACTCTGATAAACAAACTGAGGGTTTTGGGGGAGTGGGGGAAAGGGTTACCCCGGTGATGGGTATTAAGGAGGGCATGTACTGCATGGAACACTGGGCATTATAAGAAAACAATGAATCGTGGATCACCACGTCAAAAACTAATGATGTATTGTATGGTGATTAACATAACACAATAAAAAAAAATTTTTTAAAAAAGATTAAAAAAAAAGAAACTGATTTTTGGAATACTTAAAGGAGAAAACAAAGATGCTCCAAGTGTTGTCTGGCCCTTGAAATTTGGTTGGTGGTTCTGTTATTAGCAAACCTAATCCAATAATACATTAAATAAAATCATTCACCACTATCAGGTGGGATTTATTCTTAGTGTGCAAAGGTGGCTCAATATTCCCAAATCAACCTTGTGATATATCACATCAACAAGAAAAAGGATAAAACTATATGATTATTTCAATAGATGCAGAAAAAGCATTTGACAAAGTACAGCATCCATTTATGAAAAAAACCTTCAACAAAGCAGGTTTAGAGGAAAAATACCTCAACATAATTAAGGCCATATGCCAAAAACCCACAGCTAACATCATGCTCAATGGTGAATGACTGAGAGCTTTTCCCCTATTCTCAGGAAGAAGACAAGGATATCCACTCTCACCCTCACCACTGTTATTTAACTAAATACTGGAAGTCCTAGCCACAGCAATCAGACAAGAAAAAGAATAAAAGGCATACAAATTGGTAAGGAAGAAGTAAAACTTTCACTATTTGCAGATGACATGATACAATTTACAGAGAACCCTAAAGGCTCCACCAAAAAACTGCTAGAATTGATAAATGAATTTAGTATGGTTGCAAGATAAAAAATCAATATACAGATATCCATTGCATTTCTAGTCACTTATAATGAAGTAGCAGAGAAAGAAATTAAGAAAACAACCCCATTTACAATTTTACCAACAACAATAAAAACCTAGGAATAAACTTAACCAAGGAGGTGAAAGACTTGTTCTCTGAAAACTATAAAACGATCAATAAAATTGAAGATGACACAAACAAATGGAAAAACACTCCATGATCATGGATTAGAATAACAAGCATTGTTAAAATGTCTATACTACCCAAAGCAATCTACACATTTAATGCAATCCCTATCAAAATACTATCAGCATTTTTCACAGAATTAGAAAATTTGTATGGAACCACAAAAGACCCAGATTTCCAAAGCACTCTTGATAAACAGGAACAGAACTGGAGATTATCACAATAATCCCAGATATCAAGATTGTACTACAAAGCTGTAGTAATCAAAACAGTATGCTACTGGCACAATAATAGACACATAGATCAATGGACCCAGATAGAGAGCTCAAAAATAAACCCACAACTATATGGTCAATGAATCTTCAGCAAAGGATATGCAATGGTAAAAAGGCAGTCTCTTCAACAAATGGTGTTCAGAAAAGTGGACAGCAACATGCAAAAGAATGAAACTGGACAACTTTCTTACACCATATGCAAAAATAAACAATATGGATTAAGAACCTAAATGTGCGACCTGAAACCACAGAAGTCCTAGAAGAGAGCAGAGGCAGAAATTTCTCTGACATTTGCTGTAGCTACTTCTTTCTAGATATGTCTCCTGAGGCCGGGGAAACAAAAGGAAAAATAAACAATTGGGATTACATCAAAATAAAAACCTTCTGCACAGCAAAGGGAACAATCAGCAAAACTAAAAGGCATCCTATGGAATGGAAGAAGATATTTGCAAATCACCTATCTGATAAAGGATTAGTATCCAAAATATATAAAGAACTTATACAACTCAACACCAAAAACAAATAATCTAATTTAAAATGGACAGAAGACATGAACAGACATTTCTCCAAAGAAGACATACAGATGGCCAACAAACACATAAAAGGTGCTCAACATCACTCATCATCAGGGAAATGCAGATCAAAACTACAATGAGATAATACCTTATACCTGTCAGAATGGCTAAAATAAAAAACACAAGAAACAAGTGTTGGCCAGGATGTGGAGAAAGAGGAACACTCTTGCTGTTGGTGGGAATGCAAACTGGTGCAGGCACTGTGGAAAACAGTATGGAGGTTCCTCAAAAAATTAAAAATAGAATTACCATATGATCCAGTAATTCCATTACTGAATCTTTACCCAAATAATACAATAACACTAATGCAAAAAGATATATGCACCCCTATGTTTATTGCAGCATTATTTACCATAGCTAAAATATGGAAGCAGCCCAAGTGTCCATCAGTAGATGAATGGATAAGAAGAGGATCTATCGATCTATCATCTATCTATCATCTATCTATCTATAATGAAATATTACTCAGCCATAAAAAAGAATGAAATCTTGCCATTTACAACAACAAGGATGGATGTAGGCAATATAATCCTAAGTTAAAGACAAATATCACATAATTTCATTCATATGTGAAATTTAAGAAATAAAACAAATGAAAAAAGAGTAAAAGAGACAAACTAAAAAACAAACTCTCAGAGAACAAACTGATGGTTTCCAGAAGGGAGGTGGGTAGGAGGAAGGGTGAAAGAGGTGAAAGGGATTAAGAGTACAATTATCCTGATGAGCATTGAATAATGAATAGAATTGTGGAATCACTCTATTTTATACCTGAAACTAATATAACACAGTATGTTAACTATACTGGAATTTAAAAAATATTATAGCATACTATTAAGTAAATATGAGTATAAAATAAAGACATTTCAGACATTAAAATTCTCAAAAAAATTATTACATTTAACAAAAGAGATTTCACAGGGTTCAAGAAGAAACAACTCTCTTCCTTCTTCACTGCCTTTGTAACTCTGCTTTGTGGCCTAGTTTTTTTAAATCACAGATAAAATCTCTGGTACTCCTAAAAATTTCAACTTACTCTCATTTAAAAGTTTTCTGATGACTGTCAGTCACAAAAGTGGTTGATTTTAGTAATTAATATGATCTGTTTAATATAATAATAAAAATTATGAACTTAAAGTTTTTCCCTTCCAATAATTTTGTATTGCTCTCAAGCAATACAAGGCTGGAAGGTGATGTGTTTGTTTGACATATGGTCAGCTTCTCTAAATTGTAGTCTTTTGAGTCCTCTCTTCTCTCTCAGCTCACTATTCATGGATTCTGACTAGTTGTGTTAATGCTTTATAGAGTCCATCTTCTGAACCTCAGTTCTCAAGGTTATCTCTTAGTCATTGCCAACTTTGATCTTGATATGGTTCTTCCTTGGTACCAGCTCGGTTGTCTTAAAAGTCTGAATCCTTCCCTACCTGTTGTTACCATCTTAATATAAGATGCAGATTTCACTTCTACTTAAATGGTCCTCTTGTGAAATGAGTCTGAGGGTCAGCCATGTCTGTTTTCTCCACAGTCCTCATTTCTGGCACATCCTCATGTGTTGAACATCTTGGCTTACTGACTTTCAATCATCTGCTTTCTCTTTTTGTGTTTTCTATTATAAATATAATGGGTCTACTCTCCATTTTTCATTTTCCTTATTATTTTAATTTCTTTATTATTTTCTTTTGAGTTTTGAGAATGTATTTGTGCTTTCCTGGACCAATTTTATTTTCCTGAGTCTTCAATATTTTGCTTATTGTCTCTGATATAATTTTAAATTTAGCTGTCAGTTTTTTCATCTTCATACTATCTTTACTGATTTCAATTTATTCTCTCTTCATAACTGCTGACCTAATTTTCCGGATGTAATACTATTTTGACTCTTGTTAAAAACACTAAATAGAAATTTCCTAAATATAGCCCCCCCCTTCTCATCTTTTTCACCATTTGTCTATTTCAGAGGGACAGACTTCTCACAATATGAGCTCTTGGAACCACAAATATTTTCTGGGTATGGGGACTTTTTTCCATTTTCATGTCATTAAAGAGAAAGAACTGAAGATTTATATATTCTCAGATTTGGCTGAAGGGAGTTTCCGTTGAAAGCTTTCCCTCAGATTAATGTGGGTCTCAGTCTCAATCTAACAGGCCCAGAGGCACAGAGTGGAAAATGTAGAGTTATGTTTCTTGCATTATAATACTTTAGAAACTTAGCTACTTGGGGAAACAGAGGTTACGTGGTCTAGAATTTAAGTTAGTGATGGTTGATACAGGAAGCTAATGTACTTCTTGTTGACGTGAATCGTATGCCAGGGTTTGAAATGATGGTGCCTTTATTGCTAATGACAAAAGTGTCTATGTCATATGTAAGTAAGAAAGAAATGCTGCCATAATATATACTTTTAAATTTAATTTTACAGCTTTTGCTTTATTTTGAATTTGATTTATCTGATATAATTCTAAATTGGAAATGGAGAATGCCATAGCAGTAAAATATCACCTATTTGAATTAACATCACAAATGTGGGAGGGAAGTTTGTGGGAAGTTTGTGGGAAGATGTGGGAGTTTGAGAGAAAGAGTCAATTTGAATTAGTGAAAAGCATAGAAATCTTTTAAAACAAAGAAATACATGTTTTCAAGTATATCAGCAATTAACTACTAATAGAGTATTTTTTCAAGTAGAAGCTTCCGTGTCAATTTTTAATTAAAATCTTGCATTTGTGTGAGAATAATTTAATCTTAAAAATTATGAAAATTTAAGTTTACTCCTAGTAACAAACATAAATTTGCCATATAAATGATTTATCTTTGATATTTAAATTTAATATAGTTCACAGTAAATTATTACAGATTCTGAGATTATAGTTGGTTCACTAAAATATATCCTATATTTGAAATATATATATTCTCTCTATATATAATGTATTCTGTATATTCTATATCAAATGACTTTCATCAGTTTAGTGAAGTCACATCTTTTAATCTAATTAGTTTGCATTATGATTTTAGAAACTTAATCTTAGAATTTGATAACTCTTGTAGGCCAGCAGAGAGTAATCTTCTCTCCATTTATCCTAGGGATTTTCTTTTATATTTTTTAACCACTTTATTCAAGTTTGCCTGACATACAAAAAACTGTACATATTTAATATATACAACTTGATGAGTTTGAAGCTAAGTAAACATTCATGAAACCATCACCACAGTCTGTGCCATAAACTTATTTGTCACCTACAAAAGTTTCCTCCTACTCCCTTTATTCATGATATCTTGATTCAAGAAAATTTCATACGGTGGTCATGGAATTAATAGGTTCCCCCAATAAGCTCAATGTCTTCTTAAGTTTCACATGCCAGATTCTGTGACAGCGTGTTCCACCTATTTCTAGAAAGATATTCTCTTACAGGGTGGGAGTTTTGAATCAATCCTTCCGTCAGTGTGGTCTCCTATATCCTATATCTCGTAGGAATTTCTTGATATTTTTAGGGTGGAATACATTTTTTCTAGTTTTGCTTGCTGCTGTAGGTTTCCTCTCATTTCTGGGAAGAGAAAACTAGATTCTATTTCTCAAATTAATGTTCTAACCCATGAATTTCAAAATTGAATTTGAAGTTAGTTATAGAAGATATGTGCAGTAAGACATTTCTAAGTAGAAATATGTTTACTCTTTACTTTTCAAAGTTCAAAATTAAGCTAATTCAACCAAAGGCTGTCAGGTTTGTTGATGTACATATTTTTCCTTTGTCAATGTGTGAGCCTAGGTCAGTATAATGGTCATTTCCTTAGAAACATTCAGGCACTTATTGCAAAAGATAGTATCATTAATAAAATTGAATTTATTGTCTAAGTGTTTAATGCAGTTGTATACTTCTACTCAATTAATTTAGTATTTAGTATCATTAAACCACCCCCCAAAAAAAGAAAATATGAAAGCACAGTTCATATCATATGTAAGTATGACTCTCAAATTGATTCACTTTTCCCCCATATGTGAGACTCCTAAAAGCTATAAACTCATGTATATTAACAAGATTCAGATGGCATGTGCATTTTCTATTTAAGTTTCCTCATGTCAATAAACTATAGAAAAACAAAAAACGTTCTTCCTATTCTGTAACTGATTTTCTTTTAGTAATTCTTATGTACAGTTTTCTTTTTCTTAAAGGAACTTATTCTTTGCCTAGACCCAGAGAATTTTAGGTTAGAAGAGACGCTAGATGCCATTTTTTAAAATTTTATAAATGAAGATACTAATTTTATAAATGAATTGAGGAGTGGAGTTTGAAGAGGAAACCAAGTTCTTTTGATTCAAAGTCTTCAGAACTCTCAAAAGTATGAACATTATGTAGTTCAGGTTAAAATAACCTTTGATCAGGATTTCTTCAGTTGTGGTCCTCTTGGGTCTGCAGATGGGCTTCACGATGTGTATGAACTCCTTTATATTATAGGAAAGTGTGTATGTATCTATATGTATCTGTGTGTGTACTTGAGTGTATGTATTTTTCTGGAAATGCTTTCATTAGTGTCTTAGAAGTGGTCTGTGATTCTCCCAAAGGTTAATAAATACTGCTATATATTAATAAAAGATCCCATAATAGATAGTAAAAGTAATAACAAATTTATTACAATATGGAGGGAGAAGATTTAAATAAACAAAAAGTAAGTTCAGAGCCTCAGTATTCTAAAGTCACATATTTTTATATGGGAAAATAAAGAGAAACATCATACATACATTAAATACTGCATAGGAATTGATAAGGTTCCCTAGCAGGTATTTCTGATGATTAGCTTAGTATTCAATTATATACCTGAAAAAAATCCTCTTAATAAATATGAAGTGAGGGGTGCCTGTATGGCTCAGGTGGTTAAGTGTCTGCCTTTGGCTCAGGTCATGATACCAGCTTTCTGGGATCTAGCCCTGCATCAGGCTCCCTGCTCAGCAGGGAGTCTGCTTCTCCCTTCCCCTGCTCTTGTACTTTCACTCTCTCTCTCTCTCCCTCTCAAATAAATAAATAAAATCTAAAAAAAAAAATATGAAGTGAACAAAATGTATTTATATATCCCCTTTTATTAATTTATAAATTCTGTTATCTTGTTTTTAATTTAATTATCTACAGTTTGTAGGGGGTGGTTCTTCTTTAATCTTTTAGAAGGAGAGGGAGAGAGAGATGGAGGAAGAGAGAAGGAGAGAGAGAGATTTCCTATTTCTTGATCTTATTTAACTTTTGGCCTCTGTGAAAACCTCATGGCTTAAAAGAAAACAGCAAACAAATTATAAAAAACCTAGTGTATATTAATCCTTCTGGGACAAAGGTTCATAACATATTTGTTATTCACAGTAGATTTCACACCAACAAAAATTTAATCCTCAGTCCCAAATAGTAAACAAGAATTTCTTACAGTCTGTTGAGTTATCTTATTCCATAATTCATATGGTGGTACTCCATTAACAATCATGCAAGCTAATGCACACGCATTGGTCAGTATACACCCTCCATTGAAAATCACTTCCTGTTAATATTCCTGCCAGTCAACTTGTAGTCAGTCATCCAACTGTTTTTAATACCTGTGTCCTTGTGTACATTCACTCAAAACTCCACTCTCCCACAGTCAAGATTATATATTTATAGTAAAAATGATCAAAGATGGCTTGTCAACCTTCTCTGGGTGAATAGCATATTATAATTTTCTTACAAAATACTTCTTAAAAACATTGACTTTAACCTGTATGCTCCAGTTAAAAGAAAACAACAGCTATCTGAAATATAAATACATTTCATAATGATGAGAAGCATAAATACAGAAATTCTTCAAAATGATAGCATTGTGTTCTCGGCAACATGGGAAGTAATTATCCAATTGACATTTATAATGCCTTATTTCCTATTCCTCCCTTTATAGTTTACATAACTTCCTAAAGTTTCAGTTTAAGTTTTAAGAGCAATGAAAACGTTGAAAATGATTTAAAAAATTATTATGTTTTATATGTTTAGCATGGCAGTAAGAGCTAATACTTCTTAAAGGATTATATTATGACTAGTGATTTATGTAAATTGATTCCTTTGAGGCAGGTATCATTATTTGTATTTTACTTATTATTTTATTAGGTTTACTTATTATTTTAACAGGCTCAGAGGGATGGATAAAACAGTTTCCGAGCGTCCCTCACTGGTAATAGGAGAGGCAGGATGCACTCTCACAGTGGAAACAAGGTCACCTACAAGAGAAATACAAAATTGGTTCTTAGCCCCATTAACATAAAGGGCAGAATTGCTTATCTGTGTTTAATTCATTAAATTGAGTTTGTTGGTGAAATTGGTGCATAGCAGTATGTCAAAAATTCCAGTAATGGAGAATTTATTTTGCCTTATGCTTAATTTCTCACTTCTGTTTATCTTCTATTCCAGCAAAGATCATCAAGTGGCAAATAGGTCAAAAGCATCTTTATTTGCAAAAGCCCTATAAAGCATGTTTCAGCAAATTTCACACTGCTAAAATTAACAATGAATCAAAATAAGTCTTTAGTATTGATTTAATTTATTCTTAATTTTGCTTAATGTTGATCACTATATTGGCAACTGGTGTCAGAAGACAAATGTTAGTGACATTTTGCTTGTAGAAATATGGCTATCACACACTGTAATGTGTGATTTTGTAAAATAATTTTACTTTTTGATTAGTGGGATCAGCTGAACCAAAGACTATATAATATGTATGGTACTGCTCCATGGGCAGAAGGTTTTAATCTTTAGATCTTTTTAGTGATCTCCCAAATGTAGCTTACAGGAGGCAGTCAGAAGGGTGAATGAAAAAATTTGAATTCATTACCATTCTTGGGGGAAACAAGTGCTGGATCTGGTAATGATGATTGAGAAACACAGAAGATTTCTAATTATAAGTATATGATTTTTATTTTGGTTTTTAGTAATGTATGGGAATTTACTATTTTTTATTTATGAGTGCTAAGGTAAGAACCCTTTTAAATTATTGTACATAATATGTGTTCATAAATATTATGACCATTAAATATTATTATAACTAGTTTGAGCTAATGGCTACAGTTTCAAATAAACACTAACCTGTCCCAAAGATCTTTAAATATGCTTCTATGTTCCCTTTTCTATTTGCTTTCTGAACAGTGAACAAAAAATTTAATTGATGTATTTTTATTTTATTTTTTTTAAGATTTTATTTATTTGACAGAGAGAAACACAGCAAGAGAGGGAACACAAGCAGGGGAGTGGGAGAGGGAGAAGCAGGCTTCCTGCCGAACAAGGAGCCTGATGTGGGGCTGGATCCCAGGACCCTGGGATCATGACCTGAGCCAAAGGCAGACGCTTAACGATGGAGCCACCCAGGCACCCCTAATTGATGTATTTTTATATGTGTGGCTAATTAGTATGTGGCTGAAGAACAGGAGTGTGCTGCTTGCAGTATATATTAGTGCCTCTGCCACTTTTCCAAATATTAATAAACATTTTAATATTTCATAAAGCAGGCTCTAAATTATGAAAAATAAATCTGACCACTATTAATACCCAATGGGACACATTAAAAACAGGGGACAATGTGAACTACTATATAGCTGAGTACTTAACTCAAAAATCATAATTTCTTAGTGATGTTGGTGACCTCAGTGGCGCTTAAGAGAGGGCTTGGACTTTCTAGAGAACTGGTAGGTCATGAATTTGAGCAATGTTGAGAAGGATAAAAATACATGTTCAATTCAGCTCACTAGTAAATCAAAAAGAAACAGTTGCAGAAGCTGTCTGAAAATCATAAGGTCTGACTAATTCTATGCTTTAATCCATCATATGTCAGGATTTTCTCTAAGTCTTAATACTGTATCACTGTTTTCAATCATATCTTGACAAGTGCCAGGAAGGAGGGCAACACATGGACAGGAAAACATTTCAACATACATTTGTTTCTAAATTGCAGGCAAAAAGCTGAATATAATGATGATGCTTCACTCATCTTCCAGCTCCCCTTTACATAGGAATATTTATGCAAGGATATGCTCAGAGCATTGTGAGTATAATTCATAATCAGTGGGTTGAAACTGAATATTTAAGTGTGTACATAGGTATTTGAGTGTTGGAACTCATAAGGTTGAATTCAATACAAGTATTTCACAGAAACTGATGAGAAGACTCTACATTTATCTTCTTTTAATCCAAAATAAAAATAGGAAAAAAATTATTGATCTCATACGGTTTTGCTGGATCCTAAAAAAAATCTTTTGTTCTTTAAAAAATGGCATAATATTTTCATGAATATGGTTAGATATGCAAATTATAGAGTGGATTTTTAAAATTTCTTTTGATTTATCTATGTCTATCATTAGTCACTTTTTTTTTTTTTTACCATATACTGCTTTTTCTTTTAGTACCATTATGTGTCCTGTTGCTAGTGATATTTTATACAAAATATATTTGATTTTCCATTGTTTTCTAACTCAATACGTTTTTAAGGAATAGTCATCATATTTGCATATAATCCAGTCAATTGCCCAAGTAAAATATTGTAATTTGTAGATAGATCATAACTGTAAGTGACCTTTCTGTCAGAGGACTTTGCACATTTCCATAACACCTATTCCGTCTTCAGAAGTAAGCTTTCTGAGAAGGTCTCCCTGATCCCACAATGCTGGAAAAAGAGGGGACTGTGTGATTTACTTTTCCAGGTTGCTCATGCACATGTATGACAATTTGCAACTGGCTGGAGTTCAGCCAGGGCGATGGCCCAGGGGCATTGGCTTTTCTCTATGTAGATCTCTCCCCATGCTGATTGAACTTCTTTATTACATACATCATGATAGCTGGATTCCAAGAGTGAGGGTCCAGTAGACAGGAGGTGGAAGCTGCCACTTTTTAAAAGTTTGGCATAGGGTCAATTCTGCAAAGTTCTCCTGAAAGATGTCTTATAGCACCATGAATCTATTCTTCATACCTCCTTTTATGACTTGTCATTATACAGATATTTGAGTGACTTTTAAAATTTTCTGTCTCCCCATTAGATTATAAGTGTTATGTGGGTAAGGATCTTTGATTTCTCTCACTACTGTGTCTCCAGCATTTAAATCAATGGCTAGCATATAAAGATGATCAATAGTATTTTTTATGAATAAATGAAATAAATTCAATATTTTGTTCATTTACTTGGGCGAGAAGCCATGTTTGTGTAGTGTTAAATTGATATCAGAGTCTGACTTTTGATTGAATGAAGTAATTCACTGTATTCATTAGAAAAACTTTCTTAGTTTTTCCAAGTTGAATAGACCATTCATTTAAAATTTTCTACCCATCACTGAATTTCTCTTTCTAGGAGGATTTATTTTCCTTAGTCTCAGTAAAGTGTACTTAAAAGAGTTTGTAGCCAAATTTTATATTAATTTAGATGGAATTAATAATGGGAATGAAAATATAATTTTATATAATTTTTAGTTTTTAAAAGTATTTTCATCATATTATTATAGTATATACAATCAATTAGGTATTAGACCAGTGGTTCTTGACTTGGCTGCACATTGGAAAAGTATAAGAGCTTTAAAAAGTACTAATGCGTGGATCCCACCCCCAGAAATTCGGATTTAATTGGTCTGGAATACATTCTGGAAATTTGTATTTTAAAAGCTTCATAAATGATTATAATGTTAAACCAAGGTTGAGACCCACTACTTTACCCAGTTCTTCTCAACCCTGCCTCCTTGGTATGCCTGGATATTAATGGGGCTTAGCTATTTTTTTAAAAACCCTATGTGATTCTACTTTGGAGTCACAGCTGAGAATCACAGCATCAGACAGTATTATTTGCCTTTTATATTTATTTCACATCAGTTTGTATCTTTTGGAATACATTTTTTCCCAAATAATATATGTGTGGTTTAAAAAAAAAACCTCTACCTATTTCTTATTATATATTTTGCGTGGTCACATTATTAATATTTGATAATTAATATATGCTTAGTATCATTGTTTATATTAAATACAAGTGAACCCATTAATTACATTCTTAATATAATTTATTTCTTGTCTCTGAAAATGTTATGAATACTTTGCTATGTGCTTATTACACTAATGGGTTACACCAAACATGTAGAATAATTGTTTAAACCACAACTTTGATTTGCCTAGTTCAGTGACTGAGATAATTGAGCACCGGGTCAACTAGTGAGAATAGTAATGCAAAGTAAATAGTTGCATACATGATGTAATTTGAAAAAGCAGATTTCCCAAGAGATAAGAAGTAAATGCTACTGTTTTCTTAAGGCCTGAGCCTGAAACACAATGTCACTTCCAGTGTATTCCACTGTTCAAACAGTTGAGGGCTCAGATTCAAGGAGTGGGGATGTAGACTATACTTCTCAATAGGAGGACTATGAAAGAATTCAACCATTTTCAAAATTGCTAAATGAGCACACTGAAAAAGTGCCAGTAGTTACTTTCTTTTCTTATAATATGGTGAACTATGAACCAAGGTTGAGCCTCTTACTAAAAGCAACTACAGCTTTGAATATTATAAAAACGTCATCTTAAATGCATCAGATTGCTGATAAGAAATAAAGGAATAGTCAGGCCTAAGACTAAATGAAGGTGCATACTAAAAGAAATACGTGAGACACTGAAGCTGCTTTTTGTCTTGAAGGCATTTGCAAAGCTGAGTAAATTAAGTTTCATAAGTCTCAGAAATATGACATAAAAATACAAGGTAGGAAGTTAAATAGGAGACTCTCTATAAAGCTGCAAGCACAAAAGCCCACCCTGGTATAAAGGCAAACTGGAAATAGCAAACTACCCGCCCCCCCCAAAAAGAAAAAAAAAAAAAAAGAAAATTGCTCTGTTCTGAACATTGGTGCTGATCGGAGGTATAAAAACCTAATACTGAGATTAAACAAAAATTAGCTGTTTTTTAATCCATAGTGAAGTCCCAGTATTGTGGTAACCAGAAAATATCCTTAACATTTCAATGACTATTTAAATCAGAGAATAGTCATACAAAACAATAGCATAGAAATTAAAAGAAAAAAAAAAGTCAAAGTCAATAGCACAAAAAGGTAAATTGAGAAAAAGAAGCCAGACACAACATTACACATAGTCTGTAATACAATTATATGAATTTCAACAATAAGCAAACCCAAACTATATTGTTTAGGGATACAAAATTAGATGGGAAAACTGGAAATAAAGCAGTAGATGAATCCTACAAAAATGAGAATAGTTTGTATTTCTAGTCAGATGAGAGAAGGTTTAAATCAGTTAAGACATTTAAAAATTACAACATTGTTAGGAGATTTTAACTCAGCCTTCTTAGTATTTGATAAATCAAAAGATGAGATAAATATAGCTAACTAGTTAAGTCAGAGAATTTAGAAAATTTTTTGGATAAAGAACTTCATTTTCTATAAATCAATCACATTTCTGTACTTGAGAAAACAAATAATTATGATACAAAAATACAAAGAATATAAAGTATCTGGGAATGATTTAAGAGAAGTTATGCATGTCTTTTATGTTAAGAACATTTTGAAGACATTGAAAAAGTACCAAATAATGGATATATTAATCATGTTTATTGATTAGAAGTCACAGTATTATATTAGTGGATTCAAGAAAGTCTAAAAAAAAAAATCTTAACAGGCTTCCATGTAAGTAAGTATACTTGTGTATATGTAATTTGATAAACTTATTTGAAAATTTATGTGGATGAGCAAAGGGCAAAGAATAACCAATTAATCAATAAGTAGAACAAGTGGGGAGACTTGCTTTTTTGTATACGCTGTAATTATTTTATTACTACAGTAATTAATTCAGCAGTTTAATGGTGAAGGAATAAGCAAATTAGTGAAGTGAGAGCATAGAAATACATCTACAAAAATAGTAATCTGATTTATGCAAACTAGTAGCAAAAACATTTTTGATTAGATGAAGTTAGGATACGTAATTTTCTATATGGAATGAAAATGAAGTTGAAATCCTACCTCTTTTCATGTACAAAAATCAATTATAGTTGTCTTAAGAACTTAGATGTAAAAGGCAAACTACAAACTTTTGTAAAAACCATATGGGAGAATATTTTTAAGCTATCAAGTTAAAGTTTTCTTTTTTTTTCCTCCAAATTTTTATTTAAATTCCAGTTAGTTAACATACAATATAATATTAGTTTCAGGTATAGAATTTAATGATTCAGTACTTATATACATAACAGCTAGTGCTCATCACAACTAGTGCTCTTCTTATTAGCCATCACCTATTTGCCCCATTCCTGCCCACCTGCCCTCCAGTAACCATCAGTTTATTCTCTATAGTTAAGAGTATGTTTCTTGGTTTGCCTCTCTTTTTTCCCCATGTTCATTTGTTTTGTTTCTTAAATTCCACATATGCATGAAATCATATGGTATTTGTCTTTCTCTGACTGACTTATTTCATTTAGTGTAATAATTTCTTGCTCCATCCGTGTCATTGTAAATGGCAAAATTTCATTCTTTTTTATGGCTAAGTAATATACCTGTGTGTGTGTGTGTATACACACCACCTCTTCTTTATCCATTTATCAGTTGATGGACATTTGGGCTCTTTCCATAATTTGACTGTTGTTGATAATGCTGCTATAAACATCGGGGTGCATATATCCCTTCGAATCAGTATTTTTGTATCCTTTGTATAAATATCAAGTAGTGCAACTGCTGGATTATAGGGTAGTTCTATTTTAGTTCTATTTTTAACTTTTTGGGGAGCCTCCCTACTGTTTTCCAGAGTGGCTGCACCAGTTTGCCTTCACACCAACAGTGTAAGAGAGTTCCCCTTTCTCCACATCCTCGCCAACACCTGTTGTTTCCTGTGTTGTTAATTTTACTCATTCTGACTGGTATGAGGTGATATCTCATTGTAGTTTTGATTTGTATTTCCCTGATCATGAGTAATGTTGAGCATCTTTTTATGTGTCTCTTAGCCATCTGTATGTCTTAAGGTAAAAAATTTTCTTAAACACACACACACAGAAACCATGTAATGAAAAGGTTGATAAATTTAGTGACAATAAAGGTAAGAACTTATGTTAATTAAGAAGCATCATAAATAGAATGAAAAGACAATCCACAAATTAGAAGAAAATACAGCAAATATATCTGACAAAGGATGGTATTAAAAACATATAAAAGAGTCATGAAATCAATAAGATAAATGTAAACAATATAATAAAAAATGGTCAGAAGACTTGAACATGCACTTTACAAAGGGGAAGCCAAAGCTGCCAATAAACACAAAATAAGACTACAATGCAATAACACTTAACACTCAACAAGGGGGCAAATATTAAAAGGCTAGAAAATACAAAGTTATGGTAATGATGCAGAACAACCAAAATCATTATACCCTAGTACAACTACTTTAGAAAACAAGTTGGATTAACCTCATGAAATTATGCAGAATCATTCTTATGCCATTGATTCAACTCCTATACCTGAAGTAAGAGATATGTACAAAAAGCTTATAGCAGTAATGTTTTAAAAAGAAAACAAGTCTTTGAAAATCAACCCATCAATCTTTCAACAGTCAAATGAATAAATGGATTTTGTTGTATTCACATAGTGGAATATATAGTAAAAATACGTAGTAAAAAACAAATGAACTAGAGCTACATCCATCAGTAAGGCTGAATTTGCAAAAAATGTAAGTCTTAAACAAAAGAAACAAGGAGAATACACACCATACCATTGAAGTAATGCAGACCTCAAAAAACATGCAAAAGTAAATAACAATGTTATGAAAAGCACAAATTTTGTATAGTTATTTCATCTAAGAAGAAAAGACAGTAATTGGCTTTAGGAAGGGGTAAATAAAAACTTTCAAAGTAATGATAATTTTTTCTTTCTTAACCTGGTTGGCATATACATGGGTGTGATATGTGTTTTCTTTTTTCTTTTTTTTTTTTTTAAAGATTTTATTTATTTATTTGACAGAGAGAGACACAGCGAGAGAGGGAACACAAGCAGGGGAGCGGGAGAGGGAGAAGCAGGCTTCCTGCTGAGCAGGGAGCCCGATATGGGGCTTGATCCCAGGATCCCGGAATCGTGACCTGAGCTGAAGGCAGATGCTTAATGACTGAGCCACCCAGGTGCCCGTGATATATGTTTTCTTTATCCCTTATAAGTATAGCTTTATTTTAGAATTTTCCAACATTTACTAAACACCTTTTTAAACGGAGTGCTAGATCTGGGTGTTATATGTGAGTTATGAATCACTAAATTCTATACCTGAAACCAATTTTACCATATATGTTAACTAACTGGAATTTAAATAAAAACTTGAAATTAAAAAGAAAAGATACAACCTAAAAACAACAACAACAACAAAATACAGGGAGTGCTAGGTTAGCCGTTAATACCTCTCAGGGTTGGAAGGTTTTATGTATGACAGTGTTCTGCCTATAGGAGAATTGCTCAAATGCTAGAGGAGTCACTATATTACTAGTATTTTGAAGTCTAGCTATTATGGCTGGAATTGTGTTACCCCTCAAAATATATTGAAGCCCTAACCCTCAGTACTTCAGGATATAGGATCATTGCAGATATAATTAGTTAAGACAAGGTCATACTTGAGTAGGTTGGGCTTCTACTCCAACATAACTAGTATCCTTACAAAAAGATGCCATATGAGGACACCACATACAAGGAGAATATCATGTGATGATAAGGCAGAGTTGGAGTTGTGCAGCTACAAGTCAAGGAACGCCAAAAGTTGCCAGCAAAACACTAGAAACTAAGAAAAGGCAAGGAAGGATCCCTCTACAGTTTTCAAAGGGAGCATGGTTCTCTTGCCAACAGCTTGATTTTGAACTTTCAGCTTCCAGAACTTTGACACAGAAATTTCACTTGTTTAAAGCTATCCAGTTTGTGGTACTTTGTGATGGGAACCCTAGAAAACTAATACATGAACAAATTACTCATTGAGTCTTTGCAGGAGGAACCGTTGCTGGCCTCTCCAGAAAATAAGGATAGGCAGTAACTTATGTTCATTTTGCTTGGAGTTGAAGAGGAAGAAAGACAATTATAGTTTTGACAGCCTCTTGAATATAATATATGCAATGATAATGCATTTTTAAGTCAGCTCTTTCAATTTATTTTGGATAGGTATTCATATGTTTAAAAATTCAAAAGGAAGAATATAGTAATACAGTCTATAAAGTCTCCTAGCTCCATCAATTACTTATGTTTCTTTCCAGAGATAGTTAGGCACGTATTAGCACATCAGCATACACACCATTATTATACCATTCCTTTTTTCATTTTATACTACTGTATACTCTGTTCTTTATTCTTTCTTTTCCATCTAATTTTGTATCCTGGAGATCTTTTCATAGAAAAAAAAGTGCTTCCTTTTTCTCATACTTATAGCTACATGGGCATCCAACAATTTTTAAGCCAGTGATATATTTAGACCACTAGATTTTTTCAAATATTTTACTTCTGCTGTTAAAAAGAGAAGCAAAGTAATGGAAACTTTTAGGTAAAGAAGACTGAGTGAAGTTTCATCACAGATTTTTGCTCCCCTAATATATAATAAATAAGTGATAAAATCTTACACCAAAAACTTTGAAAAATGATGACCAAAGAAAGAAATAGAAGTTTCCGTATCAAAATATATTCTGATTCTGTTGGCATCCTCATCTCCATGGCAGAAGGGTAAATGAAAACAGAAGAGGAACTGACAAAATCCTGGGGTTTCTCACTGAGAGCCCTGGTTTGGGGAGATGCAGACTGAAAATGTGAATAGGCAGTGTGGGACAAAGTCAAAATTAAAACTTTGGGAGTAGGATCTCACCACTGTAAATGGTTTCTAGGAAATTACCTTTTTCCAATGAGTCAAAGTCTTTTATAGCAGGAAATACCCCTGGTTGTATGGATTGTGCATTACAAGAATTACAGAGATAAAATAGAAAACAGTTTCCTTAGAAGATGTGCAGTTATTTTCTTGTAGCCTCTTCCCTTTTTCAACACTACAAACTCAAACTGCAGATAAATGGATAGAAAACCAGATCTTGTCCTCAAACCGTAGTCTGGATAAAATGTGAGAGTGTCAAAGAGAATTAACCCTCACCATGTCAGAGAATATAAATGTTAAGATTAGAGGTACATACATTACCAATGGCAAGGTTTTAAAAAATGTCCAGGAACTAAACAAACATATTATAGCAAAATATTGGGTAAACAGAATATAGCAATTCACAACAGATGAAATACCCAGTCAAGAAAATCTATTGTTCTAGGAAGGGAAAGAAACTTTCCAAGTATGTTTTGAGCTATACAGAACTTAATAAAAATACAAAATCAATAAAACAACAGGTTCAAAAACAAGACACTAAACAAGAGAGTAAATGAAAAGGGAAATTTCAAGGCTAGTAAAAATAATCAAGTTCAAAATACCAACATTTACAGGGGCGCCTGGGTGGCTCAGTTGGTTAAGTGTCCAACTCTTAATTTCAGCTCAGATCATGATCTCAGGATCCTGAGACTGAGTCCTGCATGGGGCTCTGCGCTCAGCAGGGAGTCTGCTTCTCTCCCTCTCTCTCTACCTTTCCCTCTGCCCCTCCCCCTGCTTGCGCATGTGCACATGTGCTCTCTCTCTAACATAAATAAATCTTTAAAAAAAAAAAACAAAACACATCAACATTTAGAGCTCTAACAAATAAATTAGAAACAACAAGAGGTAGGAAAAAGGGTAAAATGTTGAATGTATGCCCTGGGTGAAATACTTAATAATAAATTCAATGAAAAAAAAAGATTTTAAAAGTTACAGAAGATGAGAGCTTTGGAGGGCAAAGATGATCTCATATAAAGACGATTGCTGACTCTGAAGTTGAGAATCTAGATAATGGACAAGAAAACTATAAAGAGAGGGCGCCTGGGTGGCTCAGTTGGTTGGGCGACTGCCTTCGGCTCAGGTCATGATCCTGGAGTCCCTGGATCGAGTCCTGCATCGGGCTCCCTGCTCGGCAGGGAGTCTGCTTCTCCCTCTGACCCTCCCCCCTCTCATGTGCTCTCTCTCATTCTCTCTCTCTCAAATAAATAAATAAAATCTTTAAAAAAAAAAAAAAGAAAACTATAAAGAGATAAAAAAGGGAAAAATTCCTCCCAAATTAAGACAGATATTAGAATGATCTTAGATAAATTATGGCCTTCAGAGAAAGACTTTTTTAGACATCTAGGAAGGAAAAATATTCCTGTCTCCTGCAATGGCTGGAAAGCAGGAAATCATAAGTATCACAAATTTCTCCATGACGACTTTCAATACCATCTAGAAAGCCTATAAAATTCTGAGGGAAAGCAAAAATGACCTAAAAATATTTACATAGCTAAGTTATCATTTATAGTAAAAGCAACATTTAGCTGACATTCTCAAAGAAAAGAACTCAGGGACTATAGTCCTATGATCTTTTCTCAAAGTAACTATGCATTGATGAAGTCTAAGTAATCAAAAGTGAATCAAATAAGAATTCAGGAACAGAAACAGATTTGTAATGAGTGTAGTAGGCAGAATTCTAACATGTCCCTCCAAGATACATGTGCCTTGCTTTATATGCCTTATATAATCCTCCCTCCTTGAATATGGATGGATCAAATAAATATGATCAGGTATTACTTTTTTGATTAGGTCATTAATCAATTAACTTTGAGTTAGTCAAAAGGCAGATTATCCCGGTGGGCCTGTTTTTATCAGGGGAATCCTTTAAAGATGGGAAGTTTCAGAACCGTTCTCCTGGTGGCCTGAAAGAAAGCTGGCTCCCTGGAAGCTTGAAGAGCAGAACATCACTTCCATAAGGAAAATTTTAAGGTCTAAATTTAGGGAGTCTAATATAGCTAGTTAAGAATTTTAGAAAATAAAATTGTTTGGCAAAGAAGAGCTGTAATGATTCTTATGTGTATATAGGATTTTTCAAAGGGATAATAAGCAGTACTGATGTAGGAAAAGATGTTAGGGTTTGAAGCCAATGGCCAAGAAAGAGTTCTTGAAACATCTTTGGTGCAAAGAGATGTTTATTAAGGCACAGGGACAGGACCCATGGGCAGAGAGAGCTGCACTGGGGTCATGAGGAGTGGCCCATTTTATACTTTCAAGTTGCGAGGGGGTTAGGGATAGCGTAAGTCTAAGGAATTTTGGAAACAAGGTTTCCAGGACTGTGAGGGGACTAGCTATTGTTGGGAAAGGGTTATTTATTACTGTCTAATAAAACCTGAGTCATGAGATATATATCGGTGGGTCATATGCTTGAGGGATGATTGCCAACATGTATCTTGGGGGGTAGAGATAAAGGAAGTTTCCAAAAGAATTTTCATATATTACAGGAGACTCACAGGATCCTGGGGGTTAGGCTAAGATTGCCTTTTGCCCCTAGCAAAGTATTAATATCAAGATAGTTGAGTCCCTAGAGGAATGTCACTGCCCGTTTCAAGGACTTGTCAGTGGGCTGTAGGTGGTAAGGAAATTTAATAATTTTTCTTCTGCCTTTGTTTCCCACATCAGTACCAGTATATACATGGCATTGTTTAGCTTTAGGGTCCACTGGGGAAAAAGCACTGCTTCCTTTTCAGAGGTGAATTGCTCTTCCCATCCTCCCTGGAAACAGAGGACAAAGAGTTAAGTGACTGCATTTGAGCCTGCCTTTGAAACTGAATTTAATCAGGCATTCCTCAGGAGGCAGCTGCCATCAAGGCCAGGGTAGTAGGTCTAAATGCTCTTTGTGTGTGTGCTCCTTGTACTGTGTGCATTTTGACCTGGTGTGGAGCTATGCTTCAAATGAGATTTCTCAATTAAAGTGAAACAACTTAGTCTAGAAAGTTCAGTTTCATAATGATCGTATGGAGCTTCCTCTCTTGGCATGAATCTAATGATACAATATCAGAGAACTAATTCATCATTCATTGACTCCAAATAAATCTACTTTCTCCACCCAGGAACATTGCTTTTCCAAACTAGTTGTGTGAATTCTTCTACTTAAATAAAGTACATCATGTCAGCATAGAATGAATATCAAAATCTACACAAATCCCTACCTACTTCCAAGATCATCTCTCACCATAGGGCATTAAAAACACAGAGGGATATAACAGGGCCTTAGCTAATGTAATCAACCACCCTGATCTCTGAGGCAGGTTTCCTGAGTAGTAGACAAAATGAGAAGCCTGATAGGGATGCAACTAAAGAAGTGAGCACAGATGGTTAAGGAATTCATGACACTCTTTCTTGTACTTTTATCCTGAATTTTCTTTTCTCATAAATACACTTCCTAACTTTGCTCTGCATCTATACACAGGCTTGGAATTCCTTTCACACAGTTCTTTCTTCTTATTTTAATATGTGTCAGGTTAGTCTCTTTGCATCTTTTATTCCCTAATGAATTTTTCAAAAATAATTTTTTGTGAGTAGTTGGGGATACTGGCATGATTCTTGTTTTTTTCCTTTTATTTTATTATTTTTCTTCATGAGTGCTTTTACTTTTAATAATGATTATACCATAGATTTCCTTTCACCACCTAAAATTGAAAGGAACCAACAAGTACTTATTTCTCAAGAAATGTGTCTTATTTTTCTGTGTAAACAATTCCTCAACCTAAAATGATAGCTCTGGAGCAAGCTATGTTTTATTTTACTATGGATAAATAAGCAAACGGTAAAAGCCTCCGCATAGTTTTTAAGAGAGAATTATTCAAATTTTATCAGCAAAGAACAACAGCAGAGATAATACCAGGGACTCTCGAGGAAAGCTGGCCGCTTAAGGCTGACCCACTGTAAGAGAGCACTCTTTTGGGAAATCTCATTCTCTCTGACCATTCTAACACTTCTTTCTGACTTCTTGTTAATATCTAGACACACATCATGCTTTATACCTTACACATTTCATCACTAAAATTTAAAAATATGAGAAACCAAAGAGATAAAATTCAAAACCAGGATTCACCTTGAGAAAAAACAAAAACAAAAAGGTAAGGAAGTGCAAACAACAGCACCCTGGTTTTGGCTTTTTGTTTGGCTAGCATTCATCTCTCATTTATAGAAAGGGGAGAATCAATATTTCATGAATACTTTTTGTAAAGATAAATTTTGAAAGGATATTAAATCTAGTGATGATTTCTAAATCTAGCTAATAGCAGGCTTATCAAAAGATAGGTAGTTAACTTAGCAAGTGAATTTGTAGAAAGAAATGAAAAATGCCAACAATATATTAAATAGTTCTAATTTCACAAGGCAGAGAAGTGTTATGAAAAACAAAAATAAAATTAGATTTTTTAATATAGAGAGAGGTAAGCTAATTTTCTTCGGAATGTCTTTGGCCCAAATGCCCTTTGGTATTTAATAACATGACCTCAATATCACAGCTGCTAGCAAAATATTCATGTGCTACATTTGTGAGGCCATCAACCTTTACCTTTACATTTCCAGGAGTTTATTTATTGGACCATCCAGGATAACTAAGGGATATGAAAATAATCCATCTTTCCAAACTTATTTTTTTAAATTTATTTATGTATTTTTCTATACCATTACTACAGCATTCAAATAGAGTTTGAAAAGGCTCTTATTGAACACGATTGAGATCTGCAGAGGTTAATGCTCTTTCAGTTCATGATATCAGAGTTAGGATTAGGACCCAGTGAGACTGGCTCCCAGATCCGAGTGCTTTTCCACGTATAGAACAGTTTGACTCCTTATAAGGCACAAGTTAAAAAAAAAGCATTTACTAATAGAATATGATAAGAAAAGAATAAAATTATATGCCCTCCAAAATTGACCTCAAATAATAACTATTCTGTGATGTTTTTCTTGACATCCGTAGGCAAGGTAGACACTTCTTTAAATTCCCAGGGCTTGTGTTATGTTGTAATATATTTTCTTATCTTTATATAATTCACTAGCCTGTGAGTTATTTGAAATAAAAAAAATAAAAAAAACACACATTTTATAATCCCAGACACAAGCATTGTTGAATGAGTTCATAAGTGCATAAGTATACAAATTAACACATTCAGCAGCAGAGTTCCCTGTACATGCAAGCTCTTGTATCAAGGGCACAGATTTTTCTTTGTCAGACACCAGAAAGACCAATCCAGAGGCCAGGTGTAATCTGCTATATGCAGGGATTTAACCCCCTCAGGAACAAACCTTAACCAGTGTGACTCAGAAGTGAATGGGTAACAGTTTCCATCCCATGGTAGGGCAATTCTGGAGCTGTCTCCATGGTTCCTTATAGAGTTCCCAGAGGGGTTGAGCCCCACTACCCAGGATGATTATTAGCTAATTAACATAACCCTTGATTGATTTTTTTCTCTCTTTATTCTCTTAATTCCTTAACTCCCTTCTTAATGCTTCCTGATTACCTGCCAAATAAGTTACCTGCATTCAAGTCCCTATCTCAACGTTTGTTTTAGGGGGAACACAAACCAAAGCAACGAATCTAAAGGAGAGCAAAAATAATTCTGCATTTAATAAAATATTTTATGTAGTTTATTTGGGTGTGGAAACATGGTGGGCACTACAAACTACTAAAAACTGAGTGTATGTGTCCATATCAATAGATGTTGATATAGATGATAAAGATATAAATTGTATTACCTCTTTTCTTTCACCTATGAATTCCTGGATGATCTAGTTTTTTTTTATAGTTCTTCCTTTTGGTAAAGGTGAATAATGAGATTAGAAATCCTTATTGCTTTACCAAACACCATATAGATGAAATTGACCATAAGATGTATAAAACAAAAACAAAACAAAAAACAAGAAAAAGATAACCTCTGCTTTTGAGCAGAATAAGACATTGCTCAACTACCTGGATGGAAGAAGGTCTGAATGACTACTAGTAGTCTCAATACCAGGTTTGTAACCAGAATTATAAAACAAAACCCATTAAAGGAAGAAATGGACTGATGGTCAACTTCCAGTGAGCTATTACTACATTTTCCCTATTTACTTATTGAAACAAAAGCATATTGACAAAAGTTTTACCCTCCTTAACCACTGCAGTTTTCTTTCTTCTAACTGTTCCCTACCTGACTGCCTCCAAATACACAAATACACAGGCTCAGGTTTTTTTTAATTGTAAGGAATCCATATATATCTCTATTATGAATAGAACCTATGATATATTTCAAAAAATGTCTAATGTTTGAAAACTCACAAATGATAAAAGCATCAACTTTTTTTAGTTTTAGAGTCTTCATATCCATAAGGAATTTAGTCTACTAAATTAAAAAATGGATTCAAACCTTCAGCTTTTCAGAAGAAAATTCTTATAGGAATGAGCCTTCTACACTATACTAAATTTGTGGGATTTGGAACTTCTTGAATCTAAATTTTTTTTTTTTTAGTGCAAATATTTCAACATTCAGGTTTCAGGCTTTGTAATCATTTCACCAGTGTAACAAGATCAAGTAAGCTTACTAAACAGTTTAAGTGACTAAGAGATGGTACTCTATAAATATTCATGGCTCCAACACTGTTTTATGCCCATCGCCCTCCAAGGCTCTTTCACAACTTGATTGAGAAAAGGGTCCTTGATTTATCTGTATGAGGTTAACAGCCACCCAAATTTTATTCTATTTTGGCAATATAGTTTTTATTTTGTTTTGTTCGTTTAAACAAGAATGCTTAATGGCTATTTCAAAGTGAAGGGATTTATGACTAAATTATTGCCTTGATGCAGTTTTTTAATGGTTATTTCTTGGGTGATTTCAAATTCAATGTCATGTTAAAACACATTCAATTTCATATGTGTCAAAAATGATGAAACTCACTAGACAATTGCATTAGATTATTTGAATTTCAAAAATGTTTCCTAACAATTTGGATACGTTAGATAAGAAATGCAGTGATTTTTTAGGAAGGATCATGCTATCAATGAAATGCTAAGGAAATAATGTTTAATGTTGAAAGAATGAAGGAGGGATGGAAAATGCTGTCTAGTGATAAAAGAAGAAGGAATAGAGGAAGAATTAGCATGTATAGCATGTCCTATACATAGGACACCTTTATTTCTTCTTCCTTGCTTTTGGCCATGCTTTTGACCCTCCTTGGCATGTACTACTTCTCTTCTATATGTACTTACTACTTTCAGAGACTTTCTTTGCAAATTCTTCTATGAACTCTTCCCTTCTTGTGTTTTATCCTATAGTGATCTTGGTTGCCAATGGCAAAAAAATTATTTTATAAATGGAAATATGTAATTTATGTAATTTAGTTCTTTCTTAAGAGTAAATAGTAGCATGGTGCTATGGAAAAAATGCTTGCTATGCAATTCTATTTTCAGGATACCTACTCTCTAATTTTTAATTTACTTGCATGTAAAAGAAAGATAATCACACTTAATATGGCTCATGGTGTATTTATAGAAATCCTTGAACTATAAGAAAAATAAAAGACATTTATGTCACTGTAATATATTTTCTAAATACTTTATATATTTACATTTCATCCTAAACTCTAGGAGAATAGATATGTCCCAATATATATTTGTTGAAAACTTATGCAGAATGTTGGAAGAAACATATGATGGTAATAATAATGCAGTAATAGCTAACATTAACAAAGTATTTATATATTCCAGGCACTGCGTTAAGTGCTTGGTACACACCATCTATTTTAATTTCTCATTTATTTTGCTAGTGAGGAAGCAGAATTTTTGCAAGTAGCTTGTCCAAGTTTACACATATAGTTAGCAGATGGGAAGGTAGGATTGTTAACCTATTTTGTTTTGTTTTGTTTTGTTTTGTTTTTACTTCAAAAGCTATTCTTGTAGCATATCTAAAGGTGAGGGGGGAAATGTTTTTAGGAAAAAAAATGGATGGTTTTGTAGATGAAACTTTATATTCACTGAAAATATCTAGGTTTGTAACTGTTACTCTCTGAGCTCAAATAATTTGCTCAAACTGGAAAAACGACTCAATTATGGCTCACACATATAACAGATAGGTATGTAAACCTAGTAGTAAGCCAGGCTCTGGGTCTCTATAAGCATTATGTTTTCTTTTTTTTCCAGTTTTATTGAGAAATAATTGACATACTTCACTATATAACTTTAAGGCATACAGCATGATAGTTTGATTTACATATATTGTGAAATGATTACCAACATTATTTTTTCTACTTACAAAAAGCTGCCCATTAGAGAAATTTGCTTTCCATATGCATGGCCACAACTGTTTAGTTAACCCCTGACCAGGCAGCAAATTCTGATGGTGGGGTAAGTAGGAAGATAGTCATGCTCAGAGTATATAATCAATTAGAATATCCCAGCTACTGTCTAAAAATGAACTAACAATGAGAACTGTGGAACTAGATTCATCCAAGACTGAAATTGGACATGCTGAACACTGAATAAAATCACTAATTTTAGAGTTGATATAATTCTTACTGTTTCTATATTTCTCTGTTTAGACTTAATTTTTCAATTAAATAATAAAACATGTTTACATTAAAATTGTAGAATTTCAAAGAAGTCTTGAAACTAAAGTTTTTTTAAACCTTTTCATTAGAATTCATAAGAGCGATTTTATATGTTTGACATTTTTCTGAAATATAGGGATGATCAAACTCAATGATCAGTGAGAATGATCATTTGATGGCTACATGGATGAAACAGGAATTTGAGTTTATGGAATGGCAAACAAGAGACAGCGTCTTGATCAACAAAGTTAATTATCTTCCTATCTCTATGCCATGTGAAGAAAACATATTTGAGTGAAAGTTTAGGCAAAAATCTGGGTTTGGTTTGGTTTTAATGGACCAATGAGAGGTTAAAAACCATAATGAAATATTGGCCTAAATTTTCCAAACACTTATATGAAAAATTTAACTTAATATGCATTTATAGGAATATATGTAACAGTAAAGGAAACATCTTTTAAATAGGTTATGGTGAATTGTTTATTTAATAGGAGGAGGTAAGTCTTTGTGTACTAAATGTATTTAAAATAACATTTTAAATACAAAGAACAATTTTTATACTTTTAGAACTTATTTTCTATAGAGAGCTTAGATGAGTTTTTCTCTTAAATTGATCTCTTGAAAATATGTATTTTATATGTATATGATATATGCACATATACAATTTTATAACAAATATTTTTGTCATGAGTTCATATTTCTACAATAAACATTTATAGGCATGCTACATACATTTAAAAAGTAATAATAAATTTAATAATTAAACTTGTAAGCTATTTTACCTTTTTTATTAATGAGTTAAAAAAATAAGGTGTTTGCCTGATAAGAGGCAAAGCAGTGATTTAAAAAACTCCAAATCTATGCTTTTTCATAACAGTTTATTATCTTTCAGTGACTTTACATTTGTCTTACTTAGGCTTCCTTTCTTAAAAAAAGAAAATCACCTATGAATATTTCTAAGTATAGAGTTGAAAAGGACCATAAAGATTACCTAAGGTGGGCGCCTGGGTGGCTCAGTTGGTTAAGCGACTGCCTTCGGCTCAGGTCATGATCCTGGAGTCCCTGGATCGAGTCCCGCATCGGGCTCCCTGCTCGGCGGGGAGTCTGCTTCTCCCTCTGACCCTCCCCCCTCTCATATGCTTGCTCTCTCTCATTCTCTCTCTCTCAAATAAATAAATAAAAAATCTTAAAAAAAAAAAAAAAAAAGATTACCTAAGGTTCCCCGTTTTTTATTCCATTATTCACCCTTCCATGTCATGCTTTTTGAGATTACGTATACAGAAACTACATAACCAGGGTTAATATCCTTTCTTCTCAGTGAATGCCCCAATATTAATTTATCATCATATTTCAGGAACACTGATCCCCACCAAATCCATATCCTTTCACCAGTTGTTGGTTTATATGCCCATTAAGAAGAAAAACCTTCTACTTGTCATATTTTTTTAAAATATTTTATTTATTTATTTGAGAGAGAGTGAGAGAGAGAGAACATACACACACAAGCAGGGGGGAGAGGCAGAGGGAGAAGGAGAAGCAGACTCCCTGCTGAGCAGGGTGCCCAATGTGGGACTCCATCCCAGGACCCCAGGATCATGATCTGAGCCAAAGACAGACGCTTAACTGACTGAGCCACCCAGGTGCTCCTAAATAAATTTTAATTTTAATTCATTTTTTCTCAGGTATACGCTGAGCCCACTTAAAGTGCAGAGATTGGTTGTCTTTGAGAATACACTGGTTAAAAACCAAATCCTTTCATCTGGTGTAATCTGTAATTCAGCGACTAGAGCATAATTCAAAAGAGCTTTAAATCAAGTGATCCTTGATATGTCTGCTAGAGGTCTGGTCAATAGCAGAGTTAATTTCAGATGGCTAAGATTATAACCCAGATCACATTGCAGCTGCTGTGCCCACCAACTGGAACGGGTAAATTGTACACTTTCCAGGAGACACATATCAGGTATTCTCGCTCAGCGAGAAATGAAGTAATTTCCCTATACAACTTGAAACACAATCCCCACAAAAAATAAGCCAAACACCCCATATTCACTGAAAAATGGTAAAAATACTAACACTTCATAGAACAGTCTTTGGTTGAATAATATATTTACAACTTCAAAGCATATTCTCTACCTAAAACTTAATTGTAAAAGTTACTAGATTGAAAAGCAAATGGGTTGCTCTCCAACTAGATTTTGATGATATATAGTAACTTCTAACTTTTTGAAGAATTATAAAAGAAGGAAGAGATGAAGGAAAGGAAACACTAGAAAGGTGACCTTATTTGTTTCCTTATCATTTTATAAGGAAGAAAAATTGCCTTTGATTTACGTTTTAAGGACTATTTTATAACAGTGTTATAAAAAATGGAATTGTATTTGTCAGTGGTTTTACTGATTGGCATGGAAACTAGTGGAATATTTGGCTTGAATGTCATGAGTATAAATCCAATTGGTTTCCAATACTAGTTATTCTAATAAAAACTTGTGTCAGCCTCAGTCCTTTCAAACAACAAGGATATAGGAATTAATATTTTTTTCTTTTTTGATTATTTTGATGATTCACTTTGAACTTCGAATTAATTAAAAAAAAAAAAAAAACTTTAGTATTCTCTCCTTTAAAAGAAAAAGAGCTAGTTTCCAGAGGTTCTTTATTTTATTAGAGACCTGCCCTGGATAGTGTGAGCTTCTAGACAAAGAGAGATTACTTGCTTAAAAAAACAACTCTCTTATTCCTCTGTAGCACTCATAATTTTATTCATGAAACATCTTCATATTCTTCAGGATTATTTGTTCGGTAATAGTTACTGTTCTGGTTGTCTGTTACTACATAAATAAATCACAGTTATTATTGCATGAAACTGCAATATGGGCAGGTTCTGCAGAGAAAGCTTACTTCTTTTCTAGATAGCTGGGACCACTCAACTGGGTACTGGAGGATTCATTTCTAAGTTCATTTACTCACATAGGTTGCAGATTGGTACTGGTTGGTGATCATGAGCCCACCTGAGACTGAGAGACAGGAGCCTTGGTTCTGTCCACATGACTCACCGTGTGGGCCTCTCCACAGGCTGCATCCTCACAGACTGGTAGCTAGGTTCTAAGAGCAAGTATCTCAAACAACAGAGTATAGAAGGTGCCAGTTTTTTAAGGCCTAGAAACTAGCATAGCATCATTTCCACTTTATTCTATTGCTTAGTCACAGAGATCAGATTTATTATGATGGGATATGGACCCCAAATCTTGATAGGACGAGTGTCAAAGAATTTCTAGGCTATGTTTTAAAATGACCAAAATTATTTGCATTTCTTTCATGTGTATAATGTACTCACTTACCCCCAGACTTCTCCAAGGTCCCATCTTATTAAACAACAAGTTAAGGCTTCAGATACAAAATTTCATCATCTCAGTCAAGTCTGTATACAAATGAGTATCTTTGAATTCAGTTTTTTGGGTATAGGTCATCAAGGTTTCTTTCTTTATCTCAAGTCTGTGAACTAAAGAGACAAATGATCTGTGCCCCCCACATACATACTCCACATATGTGGAAATCCTAACCCCCATGTGAAGGTCTTAAAGGGAGGGGCCTTTGGGAGGTGATTAGGTCATAAGGATGGAGCCCTCATGAATGGGATTAGTGCCTTTATAAAAGAGACCTCAGAGAACTCCTTAGCCCTCTTTCTGCCATGTGAGGATACATGAGAATTCAGAAGTCTTTAACCCAGAAGAGGGTTTTTACCAGAGCCCAACCATGCTGACACCTTGATCTTGGACTTCCAGTCTCTGGAACTATGAAAAATAAATTTCTGCTGGATATAAGTCATCTAGTCTATGGTACTTGGTTATAGCAGCAGAAACTGGCTAGGACAAGAGCCCTGGATCCTTTATATTTAACAAGTCATTCTTTGGTTTCTCTCTCTCCTCTCACATTTTATTATAGGCAGCAAGAAGAATCAATCCAGGAAGTAATTACAGTATTTTGTCTGGAGATCTTCTTATAACAAGGTATATTTTCTATATTGTACATTACTGCAGATGACAGTTTTGCTAAAATTTCTGCCACTACGTTACAAGGATCTATTTTCTCATTTTCAATAACATTTCCTTACTTTCCTTTAAGCCCTCAATGTATACAAAAAATATATTTTTGATTGGGTTAAATGATCAATAATTATCACTTTCCTCATTTAGTTATCCTTCAACATTGTGAGTTGAACTGCTATTTTTCTGACTTCATTTTCTTAAAAGATTATTAGCTACAATTCTTGATTATAACCATAAACACATGTTCTTTTTGTATTGACCTGAAGTTATGCTTTGTTTCTTTAACCCAGTGTTTTATCTGAAGGAAATCACCATAACAACTTTTGCCTTCAGTTATAGTTAAAAAGAATATTACATGCTTGTTAAAATATGCCAGTAGACCTACCATATGTTCACAACTACCTAGAGCAATTTGATACAATGGCTGAAGAATCACTGCTCTCAAAAAATATCTCAATAATGCCAAAATATCAGGGAAAATTTCTTTGATTCCACTAGACCAAATATTTTTCAAGTACAAATTGAGTGGAATTATTTTCTCAAATGTAGAGGTCCTTCTTTCTCCTTTTTAGAGTCTGTTGTCCATCACTTCAACTACTCTTGCCAATATCCTAAATGTCATTGTTTTTATAATCCTATCAAAACATCAGTTCCTGCAGGGGCCCACACACAGACTATCCATGCCTGCGGCCATACTGGATGAACTAATTATTCTTAAATAGTCATTCCTGTTGTTTTCAAAGTTCCAAGTCAAAGACCCCTCCCATCATTGTTCGTTAGACATTGCTATTTGAACTGACTATTGCAGTCAAAATTCTGGTGCCCACAAATGAAGTAAACGCACCACTTGTGGAGTTGATTTTTAATGAGGTATATTTCTTTGTGTATTATTCATTATACTCTTACAATATGATATAGTGATAATTTAAATATTGTTTAGATGGAAAACTCCATTTAGATTCTCCCTCACTCCATGCCCCACCAAAACACACAAACACAATAATTCTACATTTTCTAGTAATTCTAGTAACTAGTTAGATTTACAGTAGGTAACTTCTTTAGATTAATGTGAAATGGAGAAATGTGTAAACATTGCAGTTTTTCAGTTTGGGGTCATCTTCATATATGAGTTCTTACATCATTTATTTATCTACTTACTTAATGTAAGTAGAGAATTGAGAGTTAGCATTTGTCCTATGCTCATACTTTGGGCACTTGCATTTGTTTCATTGTTTACTCTGCTATGTGTCATGTAAATATAATTTACTTTGAATACAATTTTCACCTTGAAGAATCTTTTATTATAGGCAATTCAAAAGTAGTCTTGCTAAATATATAAGATTTTCTTCGTTTGCTTTTACACTCTCATATTTAACTTTATGAGGTCATCAATTATGTGCAAATTACTATTAATATTAAATTCATTCTTATTGAATGCACTAATTTTCTAATGAATGACATTTTTAGTCTTGGGTAACAGTGCTTAATTACTAGAGACACCATTAGAAATATTTGAAATAAGAAATGGCCGTTGTCCCCAACTTATTTTGTCCCATTTATTTATTTCATTTAATAAATATTTATCTAGCTCTTATTATATGATAGACCTCATCTCAGCACTTTATAAATGTTAACTTATTAATCTTTGTAGCAACCCTATGAAGTATGTACTACTATTATACCCATTTTATAGATGAAGACACTAAGAGTGTTTAAATAACTTACCCAAGATTCACACAACTAATAATTGCTGGAAATTAGTTTTGTATGCTTTTATCCTGTGCTAACAATATTCTTTTCCTTTCACCTTATAAATCTTTTTTATGACCAATAATCCTAATTGATTCTCTCACATACCTATAAAATATGGTCCTGTTATAAATTATGAATATGAAATATGAATACAAACTCAATATTGAGCATACAATATGCTTTTCTTTGAATTTTATCTAATAAAAGGCAGCATGTTTGCTATCATGTTTTGTTTGAAAAAAGTTTTAGAATTATTAAAACCAAAACTATTTTTAATGAAATGAAATCTTTTGTATATTCTTCCAATCTGTATGAAGATGGGCAGTGGCCAGAGATTTTGTTTTCTTGACCATTTTACTTTTTTCAGAAAATTCCTTTGGGGGAAATTGTAATTTCATTTTGGTAGATATGGCCATATTGTCTTTGTTTTCATGAAAATTTTGTGTCTCACCAAAATTCTTAATAATAAAAGAAAATGCATTATTTTAGCTAATGTTATACTGAAAAAATTTTGTGGCTTTAAAATTTGTCTCTTTCTATGTTTTTAAAAGTATTTATTTTGGAAAAATATTTTTGAAGAGTTTCAAGTTTGTGTTTGATTAATGTGACAACAAAAACTCAACCCAACCAATAGGAAGTTATGCTATAAATAAACCATGGCCACATTATCATTTTCATTATAAGTTTGATGAAATATTGTCTTTAGGAGAGATACACTACTGACAGCAATGAAAAACAAGACATCAGAAATTCCATTTAAGTGCAGGTGACAGTATTATTTACTGCCATCCACTCATGTTACTTCCAGGCTTCTTAAATTTACACAGAGGGAATATATCCTCTCAGCTTGTGACAGCTGGAGGGGAAATCACACTGGTAGAACTCCATTCTCATAAACGGCTAAAGAAGACTTGCTTTTCTTCTGTTCAGCTTATATATAATTGGAAAGGCATAACACCAATGATTATAAGAAATACAAATTTTAAAATTCCAGGGTACCTGGTGTGGCTCAGTTGATTAAGCAACCGACTCTTAATATCAGCTCAGGTATTGATCTAAGGGTTGTGAGATCAAGCCCTGTGTTGGGCTCCATGCTGAATGTGGAGCCTGCTTAAGATTCTCTCTCCCTCTCTCTCTGCCCCTCTCCTGCTCACTCTCTCTCCCTGTCCCTCACTCTCTCTCTAAAAATAAATTTTAAAAAACTTAAAAAAAAGTTTCCAAAAAGGCTTTCTTTTCAATATTTGCTTTCCAACAAATTTTGCCTACCTTATCACCTTTCCTTTTCTTAAGGTTAAAAACCATCACCATCATGACCACCATCACAGAATTCACCCAAATAAAATTTTCCGTTATCAGTGTTCTTCCTTATATATTTTAAAAATCTTTACCAGTTATATTTCTTAACTCAAATTTAAATTTAGCATTCTTTCCTTTTTTATAAAATTTGTTTTCCTCATCCTTCTTGCTTGATTAATTAGCTTTTTTCCTCTAATCATATGTTAGTAATGTTTTAGGATGCTAGATTATTTCCAGAACAGGTTTTTTTTTTTTTCTTTTTAACAAATTCAACTTTTAATAATGGGAAGAAACTATTTGCCATTCCAGAAAAATTTTAGGGAAGAAAAATCTTCCTTATAAAAATAAACTCGTCAAAATTATAAATATTCTAACTTTTTACTTCTGTGATTTGAACTTCTCCCCTGCAATACTACCCACTTCATTTAACATTGTTCTTGTACCATCATATATTGAAGAGAAAACAGTATGACAGCAAAGTTTAGGTAGTTCAGTTTAACAAAGGAATTTGTACAATGATTTTTTTAAAATCTTTGCTTTTAGTGGCTTTTTTTTTTTTTTTGTACACAAAGATAAGGAGGCTACAGAAAAGAATCATTTGGCTTTTCCAAACCATTTCTTAGATAAAAGATATAGAAAGACTTTTTGTACATATGGAAACAATAGTTTGATCTTCCATTTGTTTTAGAGTAGGGACAGAGGCAGTATTAAGATATACTATGTCCATTCAAGCTATAAATACTACCTAGAGATACAGAATCAAAGCATGAGCATAAGAGAATAAATCCTCTACAGGGAGAACAACTACATAGCCTGTTGCTATGAAGCCAATGCTGGAAATGGGTGTCACTGTGGAACATCAGGAAAAGTTGATGATCAAATGGCAGAATAATTTAAGACTTGGGGTGCCTAAGGTATGACAATACCCAAAGTAAAGCTCTGATCTACAGGGGCAGAGGGAGCATGTAAACTCTGGGATTGAGCATCCTCAGCTGTGCAAACAGATTGGATTAGAGCAGTGATTCTTGCTTATTAGCAAGACTTCAAAATCACCAGGAGAACTTGTTTAAACATAGTTAAGCCCTACCTCCAGAGTTCCTGATTCAGTAGGTCTGAGGTGGGGACTGAGAATTTGCATTTCTAACAAGTTCTCTCTTGATGCTGATGTTACTGGCCCAGAAACAACAGTTGAGAAGCACTGGATTAGAGTCATTTTCCCATAGTGGTGTGCAATGGACTTATTTTCATAGATCTTCTTTGAAAAAAAAATGAACCAAAAAGAAAAAATAAATTTTGTGTTGTTATAAAATCTATGAAATTCTAAATAAAAATGATTTACTTTTGCAAAACCTATCAGGTTAATTAACATGATGATACAATCACATGAATTTTTTATCTCAAAATAGGGTATACAATATACAGTGGTTTACACATCTTTTTTTTTTTTTTAAAGATTTTATTTACTTATTTGACAGAGAGAGAGACAGTGAGAGAGGGAACACAAGCAGGGGAGTGGGAGAGGGAGAAGCAGGCTTCCTGCTGAGCAGGGAGCCCAATGTGGGGCTCGAACCCAGGACCCTGGGGTCATGACCTGAGCCGAAGGCAGACGCTTAATGACTGAGCCACCCAGGTGCCCCTACACATCTTTTTTGACCATGAAATCTTTTTCTGAGAGCCAAGTATTTATATCTCCCAGATATAACATTTTATGGAACACACTTGAGGGTATTCTTGAAAAGATGGTTTTAAGGTCACTTTCAGCTTTTACATTCTAATGAGAATCAGAATTTCTTCCTAGTCTTAGATGATGTCCGATAAAGGACATTATGAGGTTAAATAGGAAATTACAAACTTCCTCAAGGGAGCAACTGATTCTGTTATATCAATGAGTACTCATTAATTGCTAACTGATGTACATGTACAGTTTGACCATCTCATTGGATAATTATAGTGAAACTGAAGACAGAATTCACACTGCCCCAATATAACAGAATGATTGACAGATGAAGTTTTTGAAACAGAAAATTTGAAAATCTATTCAAATTGGCCTGAATTTATTTACTAGTTGTAGTAGGCTGAATAATGGCTCCATAAGGATGCTAATATCCAAATCCCCAGGACCTGTGGATGTTAATGTTACTTTAAAAAGGACTTTGAAGATGTGACTAAGTTAAGGATCTTGAGATGGGGAAATTATCTTGGATGATCTAGGCAGGCCTAATGTAATCACAAGGATCCTTATTAGAGGATGGAAGAGGGAGATTTGACTATAGTAGTAGTGTGTAAAAGTGGTGTAACATGGGAAAGATTTGACCAGCTATTGCTGGCTTTGAAGATGGAGGAAGACGCCAAGAACCAAGGAATGTAGGTGCTCTCCAGAAGCTGAGAAAGGCAAAGAAAGGAATTCTCTCCTATTGCCTGCAAAAGGGATGCAGTCCTGCAGACCATTTTAGACTTCTGAACTTAAGAACTAAAAGATAATAAATGTATGTTACTTTAAGCCACTAACTTTATGGCAATTTGCTATAGCAGCAATAGGAAACTAGTCAACTAGTGGAAAAATATAAAACATATAAATAGATGCTCTAAAGAATTTGTAATCCCCCAAAGAATCACATATTCTAAATTCAATCATCAAAAATATTATACATATTAGTACTAGGAGATATTTATTTGTTGCTTATTATGTATCAAGTGCTATACTGAGTGCTTTACATGCATTACTTTATTTATATGCATTCACTTATCGAGTTGTTACACAACCATAAGTAACTTATATTTAGTATCTCTATTTACTGATGAAAAAAATGAAGCAGTGGTTTTAAGTAATCTGTACCTTATCACACATTGCTAAGTGGTTGAGAAAGGCTGTGAATCATATCCATTTGTTCCAAACTGTTATGCCATTACCACTGTAATATATGACTTTCATCCACAATTAAGGGCAAAGTGATGTCTAAGGTCATGTCCAGTTGGAGATACCATGGTCTATGTAATGCTCAGCAGAAGCATGAGACAATTTTTAGGGCGATTAGTTCCTTTTTATTATGGTCTAGCTAGAAAGCCAGCATTCTTTCAGTAACTCCTATAAAAACTTGATATACATCCATATGTAAGATTTTCATCTAGCACCTTGATATAGGAATTTGTTTCAAGGATTTTACATAGTTCTGTCTTGATAAACTTAATGGATTCTACATGCCTGCAGCTCTGACTTGTTTAGAATATAATCTTGCCATTTTCCTTGAGTGGCTTATATAAACAAATTTCAGTACTTTTAAAGGCATAGTTCTGTGATGAACCATGATAATATTTTTGGTTAGAAAACATATTTAAAAAACAAATAATTTCAAATGACTAAAAAAGTACAGTTGTTACAATAAAATGAAATCACCACCTAGCACATTGTCTGGAATATAATAGGCATTCAAATAAATTAATAACTAAAAAAACCATCCAAAATGTTAGTCAAAATAAAAATGATTTCTCTTCCCTTCCCCATTTGATACGCATACCTACAGCTTCCCCAAACACATGTGGTGTGTTTGTGCTACTAGAATGATTGTACTATATACATTGTTCTGCAATTTTTTGATATATTTTTTGTTTGTTGCTTGTTTATTTGTGTTTTAGGTTGTCTTTTCCTTAACAGTATACTATGAATTTTCTTTTTCTTAGTACATCTAGGTCTGCTTTATTTTTTAAAGTATTGCTTCAGAGTCTGTGGTATGAATATAGCATTATCTAACCAGTCTCATGCTGATGAATATTCAGATTGACTTCATTTTTATTGCTAATAAAAGTAATGCTATTACAAAATGCTGTAATATATCTTTATATTCTTGATTGATAATATTCATAGACTAGATTCTTTAAAGTGGAATTCCTGATTCAAATGTATTATACCTAAAAATCTGACAGATAATGATAAAATGCCTCTATGAAAGGTTGCAACAACTTATAGTCATAACAAATTTATGAGAGTTTCTTTTCCTCTGTACTTTCACTGATTCTGGTGAGTGTGAAAAAAATCTTTAAAGTTTTCCAATGAGATAAATTTTACATAAACTAGTGGGTGTTTTCTATATTTTCAGACTCATGCAAAGTAGTATAAAGAATAGTGAAGAAGTAGACAATATAGTATTTACTTTCATACTCCTATTCTTATTAGGGAAATGATCCTTACTTAGTAAGATTTCCTAGTTACTTATATGTAACACTGTATAAATGTATAAAATATTGAATGTATAACATACAGAATAAAGTGGTAGGATTCAAATATTGAGCACTTTCAGAATCCGGTAAGCAATGCAATAAATACTGTTGAATTTGTTTGGCAAGACGTCCTACTCATCATTATAACAGGTAATCTGGGTCTAGGGTAGTAAGGAAGAAGACATTAAAATTTCAGAAGCATCTCTGGTGGTAGAAATGAATGAGCTAGTGGGGCTAACATACTGTTTATATACAGGATTTTACTTCTGTTGCCACAGAAACGCTGTCATTTGCCAATGAACTGTGATGATGATAAAGAAATAGCCTTTCTGGTAACCTAAATCTGGGTTTCAGAACTTCAGTATTTATATTTTGGGGGCTGATGTTTCATTAATTTATGTGATTGCAGGAGGGATATCAGGGGCATTTGGGGCTGCCACTAGCTGTAAATGAGAGCTTAGGTGACAGGCAGCCAGCACACATGTCATGTTGTAGCCTCAAGACGTGGCCATTTCAGCATCTAAGAAGCATCTGTAACACTTCTGTTCTGATGAGTGCCTAAAAGCAAACAACAACAAAAAAGTCCAGGAACAGTCAACTTGTGGAGAAACATAACCACAGGCAGCTACTGAATGCAAACAGTATATTTGGAACAAGAATTTGGAAATTATACCTGGAAGTCACTAGTTCTGAGGGAAGGCTCAAAGCAAAGTGCATCAAAACTCTGAGGGAAAGCTTGAGCGGAAATGCCCAGAGAGAAAAGCATAAAGACATCCTTCTCCTCAGGCACCAAAACAAATCAGCACAAGAACTATCCTTTATTATAAAGAAGATAGATGCCTTGATCTCCAAGAAAAAAAAAAAAGAACAAAACATGGATGAGAATTATAGCTTCCATAACCAAATTTTGTATCTTCCAAACTCCTGTCCCAGTTGAGAAAAGGGAGACATGCAATATGATGGTTGCATAGAATATTTAAAATTGAATCATCCAGGGGCGCCTGGGTGGCTCAGTCGTTAAGCGTCTGCCTTCGGCTCAGGTCATGATCCCAGGGTCCTGGGATCGAGCCCCGCATCGGGCTCCATCCTCGGCGGGAAGCCTGCTTCTCCCTCTCCCACTCCCCCTGCTTGTGTTCCCTCTCTCACTGTCTCTCTCTGTGTCAAATAAATAAAATCTTTTAAAAAATAAAAATAAAAATAAATAAAATTGAATCATCCAGAAGCAGTCTGTGTGTTCGGCATGAGTGTTTGTGTGTGTGTGTGTGTGTGTGTGTGTGTGTGTGTGTGTATTCTCATTGTATTATATTTTTTCTAATAAAATATAATATTGATTAATAAAAATAATATTGATTAATCATGTGCTCAAGGCCAGTGTACGAGTTCTTCATCCTTCCTTTGAGGAATATATAACTACCTCCCTTCAAGAGTCCTCCAACATTTCCTTATTCTTGTTGCATTTACACTCCAAACATAAGAATAGTCTTAGAATATTCTTCATACCCCATAGAAATCCTTGGTTGAATAATGTTGCTTTATCTTTTAGAATTCTACTAAAGTTTCAAAGAGTAACATAATCCCATTATGTTTTTATTAAGGATCTAGTATTTTGATGATGCATCTTACTTCAGAAGACACTAATAAGGCATGGTATCTGTCCTGAAATTAGATAAACTCACATTGAGACAAACCAGATGCAGTTGTGAAGGAATAAAAATTTAGCACAGGCTGCAAATCAGTGCTAAAAACATATAGTACCCTGTGATTACTTATGGTATGTCAGAAAGGGGTGGAAAAAAAACATGAAAAGTAGATACTTGATTTCGATAGACACTCGATTTTGATAGATATTTGATTTTGAACTCTGAAAGGTAAGAACTTTGTGAGTAGGCAGCTTTAGCTGGTATAGTTCCAGAATCCTAGACCATTTTAAAATAATATTACACTTTTTTTAGTACAGATAAGAAAACTAAAGATAGAAGGGTGTGAAGAACATGTCTAAAGAGAACATGGCAGTGACAGAAAGACATCATATACTCGTTTCTTGATTCCTAGTTCTACACAAATATACTGATTTATGTACCCTAGACACAATTACATTTATTGTAATTTTCCCTGCAATATCAAAATGTAGCAGATTAAAGAAATAGCACAGAGAATCTCCACCTAACAGGCAGGGAGAAAATAGGTTGGGTCTGCCTTCTTGGTTCTTGTTCAGTTCTAAATCTTACTGTGTGTCATTGGGTAAGAGGAAACCTGCCCAGTACATCCCATCTATAAATTTGGGACAATAATAATCTTGTTCATAGTCTTGTTGGGAGGATAAAATGAAAAATTATAAGTAAACAGTTCAGAACAAGGCCTGACATGGAGTAATTGTTCGATGAACTATTATTATTATTCTTATCAGTATAATCTTCTAGCCAGTAAGCTTTTACCAGCTGCAGGTCTGTGAATATAAATAGGAAGCTTTAATCTAAAACAGTGATTTTCTTCCAAAATCTATGGCAAAGTTTACTTCTTATTTACAGTATAAAATATAAGTCTGCAGTTTTAGAATTGCCGATAAGTTTTTCCTGACTGTAAGTCATCTAGGATAGGATGTCTTGGTCAAACCCCAATCTTAACAAGCCTTTTTCAGTTGAAGACTCATTTTTCCATTTGTGATTTTGCTGGGTCAGCTGTATCATTTACTTTTTTCCCCCCATCTTTATATCAAAATGTAGGAGTCTATTTAATTTTGTGCTATGAAACAAGACATGTTATTTAAAAAAATGAAATGTAGCTGCTTTTAGCATTCTCCTATCCTTGATCTTTTCCTAAAAAAAATGTTGTCTGTTGCAAAAGGGATTTTTTTCTATGCATTATTCACTAAAACTCTTGTCTGCCCTTAGAGTTTTCTACATTAAACTGTGTGAACCAACCACGTTCCATCCATTTCTTTCCATGATTACTTCCTAGAAATAAAAGTCTATCAAATGACTTGGATTGCCTTTGTTCTCATTTTGTTCCCTTTTGGTGCTCCATCCCCCAGGACTTCACCATCTGTCCACTTGCCTCCTGCATGGGCCCTCTGGGAATCTACCTTTCTCAACATAGGCCATCCCCTCTGTTCTTTTTCTTCAGGCTCTGAGAGTCTCTGCTTCTTGATGCTCTAAAAAGTCATCATACTTCATCGATGAAAATTCTTACCCTGTCAGGATTTTGTTTTGAAGATGCATCCACCAGGAGCACTGTGGCAGGTCAGTGAAATAGATAGCCCTTGGCAAGTGAGTCTTTAAGTTTCCTTCAGGTCACACTGTGGTCCCATATACTCCATTCCTTTCTAGTACCATCTCTGGTCTCACACAGAACTATGAAACTATCAGTAATGTGTTGTATCTTTTTACCTTTGGTTATCTTTATAGAGAATGTATAAGGTGCCCATTTGATCTTAGTTAATTAGTAAGTGATCAGAGATCTTATTTCTCTCTGCTATCTCCTTTTCTTTATAAAGCAAGTACAGTTTTCATATTTGTGCTAAGCTTCATGCCTGGTGTGTCTTTCCCAATCTACTAAGTAAACCCCTCTCTATCATTCAAGCTATAGCTTAAATGTTATATCTGGTGGGAACCTTTTCCCAACATGTGTAGTCTAGCCTATAGACCTCCACAGCATTTTGTGGTTTTCTCTCTTATAGGACCTAACATGCCTACCATAATTATATATTCATTTACTTGCTTCAATAATTAGACTGTGAGGGTGGTTTGTACCCATAGAACCTGGTTTAGATTAAATATTTAACTGACGTTTTATAATAGAATAATAGCTTCAAGGGAAATATTCAGAACTTCATTTTTATATAGATAGTTACTTTAGTTTTTTTTTTTTTTTTTTTTTTACCCAAAAACGACAAAAACACAGGGGTCTGGGATATCATACACAAATTTGAAAAAGAACTACACCTATAATTGGAGATGAAAATGATAATTTTAGACCTAATGAGAAAAGTTAAAAAGTCTACAGGTATAGCAATCCAAATACCTGGATTTCAGTCTTTGTTTTACCTTCAAGTTGTTAGGTGAATTCTTTGGGACCAGAGGTATACAATGGAATATTACTTAGCCATCAAAAAGAATGAAATCTTGCCATTTGCAATGACATGGATGGAAGTAGAGGGTATTATGCTAAGCGAAATAAGTCAGTCAGAGAAAGACAAACACCATATAATTTCACTCATTTGTGGAATTTAAGAAACAAAACAGATGAACAAAGAGGAAGGGAAGGAAAAATAAAATAAGATGAAAATTGAGAGGGAAGCAAATCATAAGAGATGGTGAACTCTAGGAAACAAACTGAGGGTTGCTGGAGGGGCAGTAGGTGGGTAGAAGGGATAATTGGGTGATGAGTATTAAAGAGGGCATGTACTGCATGGAGCACTGGGTGTTATACGCAAACAATGAATCATGGAACACTACATCAAAAACTAATAATGTAATGTATGGTGATTAACATAACATAATAAAAAAAATAGAAGGCATTATATATTCTATGTTGGAGCACATAGTCTAGAAAATGGCTGCTATTTCTCTCATATTAAATAGAGAGCAGCTGAAATCATTAAGCCTCCAAAATTAGAATGCCCATTATTTCCCAAGAGGAAATGCTGTCTCTACTTGAAGACATTACACCTTTTCTCTAGATAGATTTGGAATGCTTTAGAAGTATCTAAAGCCACAGGACCTAGAGATATTGGAGCTCAAGTTAAAGAATTTTTTTATTAAAGATTTATTTATTTATTCTAGAGAGAGAGAAAGCACACATGGTGGGGAGGGGCAGAGGGAAAGGGAGAGAAAGAATCTTGAGCAGACTCCCTGCTCGGAGCATGACATGGGGCTCAGTCTCATGACCTCGAGATCTTGACCTCAGCAGAAATCAAGAGTTATGGATGCCTAACCCACTAAGCCACCCAGACACCCCTAAAGAATTTTTTAAAGAGATTGGTAAGAAGGAGGATGGGAGATATACTTTAAAATGTTTTCAATTTGACATCTTTAGACAACCCAGGGTTAAGGAGTTTTAGAAAGACTTGGATTTATGAGTTTGTTATATACAGTTCCAGTATATATACAGTTCTGGGACTAGCAAATTCCATTACAAAAGCCAGCATTATAGCTTATACAATATTGTGCTCAAGGAATCAAAGGGGTAATGACTATTTGCTAGGCTAAGACAAAACTTCGTTTAGTCAATATGTAGTTAAAAACATGTTGAGAAAAGATGGTAATTACAAGTCAAGTGTGAAAGTAGAGGGCCTCCTTTACAGCTTATGTAGAGGCTTTCATCTCCTATATCTAGAAAGCAAAGAAAGCTAGGGATCAGAATCAGGACTTAAGAGTAAGAAGGGGACTTCCAGAATGGTGGAATGAGGTGCTCCATGGATCTTCTTCCCAGTGAAGCAATCATAACTGGTGAAAATTATAAATTAACAACTATGTAAAATTTCTGGAAATTGTCCTAAGGACATACAACAATTGAAGGAACCCCTTTTCAATAAGTCTACTAAATCTTGCTAAGAAGAGTGGCATTTGAGCCACAACTGCTCCTTCTCTCCATTTTCAGTTCCACATGACAATAAGCTCTACTCCATGTAAATGCAGACAAGAACCCCCCTCCAGAGTTGGATTGGGTGATTTAATATCTCTTAGAGAGGTTCAGGCTGTCAGCATTTCTTAGGTCCCCATTATTTGTATTTAACAGATAATAAAGTTGTCATGTAACCTGTGTTCATTATTTGAAACTCAGATCCATTTCTTGTAGTGAACGCAATTAATGGTGGATAAAACCCAAGACCATTCTATAAAAACTTATTTATGATACTACAATATGAGTAGCATTTAACCACAAATTAGTGTAATGTTTCCATTATAAAATATGTTCTGAGTTTGGATTCCACAAACATTTTTATCCCCTTTCTCAGTTCAGGAGTAAGAGCACAACATTTTCCTAATTTTCATTTATTTGTAAATTTGTCCGTTTACTGAATAGCTTCTGAGCATGTACACTATGAAGACCTCTGTTCTGTGGCTGTCTCATTTCTGTCCAGATCATCTTTTGCTTCTCTTACTGTTCTTTCAGTAAAGCCTTGCTCGTAGTTAACAGAGGTAGTGCTGAGGCAAGGGTATTTTCATTTTATAGAGTGGGGCAGAGCTCTGGTTTTCCCAGTAAAGGCATCTGACACTGCAGTGATTGATAAACACTGATGAGTATAGGAGGCAGAGAAAAATGTATCCTACTTTGGAGAATCAAAGTGTATTGTTATAGCAAAAAGGGAGAGGAGGCCCCTAAACCCCAGCTGAGATGCTGTTGGGTTTATGAGAGAATTACATAAATGGTAAATTAGGAACTTCCTACTGGGTAAATTGTTTTATTAGATATTTACATTAAGAAAGACGTTTTAGAATAATGTAGGAACTCAATCTGACTTTTGCTTTAGTGATAGTTAAATATGGACCAAACTTAGCAATGGGACAGCAAATTCAGGTTAATGACAAAATACTGAAAAGGTTAATCTTTCAGAAATACAAATTACTGCATTATCCTAGTTCTAGTAGTTTTAAAAGCATTTCAAGAAAGGAGCTATGTGTTCTTCTAGATCAATTAAGTATTTCTTCTATGATATGATTTTCTCTTCTGCAAAGGTAACCCCAAGTATTAGAAGAGGTGTGTGTAATTCATAGATTGTTATTGTTTTAAAAGTATTTCCCCTTTTGGGGCACCTGAGTGGCTCAGTCGTTAAGCGTCTGCCTTCAGCTCAGGTCATGATCCCGGGGTCCTGGGATCGAGCCCCGCATCGGGCTCCCTACTCTGAGGGAAGCCTGCTTCTCCCTCTCCCACTCCCCCTGCTTGTGTTCCCTCTTTCGCTGTGTCTCTCTCTGTCAAATAAATAAATAAAATCTTAAAAAAAAAAAAAAAAAAAGTATTTCCCCTTTAAAGGGTTCTCCTTAACTTAGAAAATCCATTATAAAGTTTTCTCATATTTTAAGATTCCCTTCCTCACTATATTACTTTGTTTTTTATATGGAGTGAAGAAGAATAAAAGAAGGAGTTAGTGATATGGTTCTCATTCTTATGAATAATCAATAACAGCAATAGAGAATGTTCCTAATTCATACAGATTTTTAGAAGTGCATTCAAAGTAGATAGCAGCAGACCTAATAATTTACTTTTATCTTTTAGTTAAGATCTGGATTTCTAAAGTTTTAGAATCCTTTAAGCAATAATCCTTTATTAATGTGGTCAAAGCAGTATTATCTTCTATGCTTTTTAGTAGTCATCATGCATATTACTTTTGAATGTAAGCTTTAATAACTAATCAAAGGTAATTTGTCATTAATATAGCTACACTTTTATTATAAGAAGTATTTAGAAAAAGGATAAAATTTATTTTCTTTTCTAATCTCTGAGGCAGAAATATATCTGATCTTTTAGCAATCTTTCCAGTGATCTAATATTCTTTGGAGATTTAAGACTGTCCGCTTGACTACATACTGAGAGGCTGGGTCACGCTTATTTTTGAAATTCTTACATTTCTGAACATTAAAGGAAAAAAAATCTTTTAACCTATGTCCTCAAGTCTCTCATATACAATACATAAAATGATAGATGACACTTATCAAATCAATTCATTTGATCCCCTAAAAATGGCTAATTCCTTTAGTTTACCAGTTAATATAAGGGACTTTCAGGAGGTGTTAAATCATATCCATTCAGTCACAGAGTTGGTCCTGCGTTGGAAAATTTCAGTTCACACCCTTTTTTACTTAAGGTAACTATGAAGAATCTTATCTAAACTCTTTCTGGGTCAGTTAATGCATTTTTTCTTTCAAATCTAGTGTTCTATGAAATAACATCTATAGTATCTCTGTTTTACTTTCTCCATAAAAAAATACACATACATGCATTTTAAACAAACATATTTTATAAATTATATTGGGAAATAAACCAACTGTTCCTTTGCTGTTTCTAGTATGTATGTGGCCAAGGCCAGGAGGGCCCTTCAATGCATTATTAGTTAATTAAGGTCACTTGAGTTTTAACCATGGTTAGTAGAGTCCAAATTACTGAAATCTTGAATTCCCAGGGTGCTTATGTTCTCTCTGATATGTATGACAGTGACCTAACCCTGACACTTACCTCTTTCCTTTACTTCTGCAAAATATCTGTTCACATAAAGCACTTTTGTCTGTAACAGACATTACTGAAAATACAGAGATGATAGAGGAGGGTCACTTTGTGTGTTGCTCAACCAATGACTAAAATTTTCCTTTGGTTGGCCCAGCCAGCTCCCAGCTGTTGGTTTATCTCATCTCTCTGCCCTGTTTTTCTTTTTTCTTCTATTTTCTCCACTCCCCTGCCCCCTGCAAGAATTTTTGAACCATATGAAATGGAGGGTTCATTTACCAAGATATTTCAGAAGAGGTTCTGAAGAGTCAGGAACAATAATATTTAAGTTTAATGGGAATAAAGATTAGGGAATTGAATGCAGACACCATCATACTATAAAAGTTTGTGTAACAAACTTATGTTAGATAATTAGAGGGAATGTTCGCCCATATAATAATCTTAGGATGGTAGAGTAAATTGTACCTAGAATCAGGAAATCTTATTAAAATATTTTGTTATATTTGGGGAATAGTTTTGAGTCTGAGCTTCTCTAACATTCTAAATAGATATTATCTTTTCTTTTTTCTAAGTTTTACAATTATGTCTACAAGTAGAAACCGGGAAATTAAAATTAGATGAGAAATTTCAGTGGTAATTACATTATTGGATAAGATCTAGATCTTTTCATTCTTTTGGTTCTTCTTGGACTGTTTGTGGTACCTATTATTGCCAGCAATAGCTATTCTTTCTTTAAGCGTTCCTTGCCAGAACACATTTTTGAAGAACAGTATTCCTAAAGACACTTATTATGAGGGTCTCAGAGTTCAGAACAGAGGCAGAGTCACCTGGCAACATTGCTTATTTCCAGGCTAGATTGCAGGACAATTGTGTGTTTCTCCATCCTGATGGTCAACTCTATTTCTGAGAGAATCATTGTAGAATCAAAGACCAAATGTCCAACTGAACTAGGCTTAGGATCAGATGCTGCCTAGACTGTGTGTTAGAGAGTCTTTCCTCAATTTCAATCAAGACGGCCAGATAATGTTTTAGGAGATTGTATGAAAAATAAATCTGTTAAACCCATTTGACCATATTACTGGGGATAAAATTATCCAGTTTGCGAAAAAGAGAGTGAAGTCAGTTAATTCAAGCAAGAAAAAAGCGTGTGTTAATTAAGCCTTGAATTTCACATAAGAACACTAACCCCCAAACTTAGTTTTGATAACAAATACTATTGAATCTCCAGGCCAAGTCAGCACAGAGAGGACTGTATTGTTAGAGATTCATTAAGCTGCTTCTAACTGAAATGAGATTTCAGTGATGTGTCCATAGAGAACTTTACTTCTGTTATGGATCTAGAGGTGTGAGGTAGCTGTCTATAGCTGGCATCGTGGTTCACCAGTGTCATTCAGGGCCTGGGCCCCTTCTAACTTCCAGGGCCACCATCCTGGATGGTGATGGCTGGAACTCCAGCCTCACTGTTCCAGGCAAGAAGGAAAAAGAAGCAGAAGATGCAGAGTCCTCACAGTTGTGCTTGTTTCATTGACAAGAACTGAGTCACATGACAACTACTAGTTGGCACTACAAAGTTGAGTATTTTAATTTTTTAGCCTGTATTATAGAGGACATAAGGAAAAGGAGTTGATGTTAAGTGACGTAGCTTATGGCATCTGTCACAAATTTGTATGTGACATTTTGGTAAACCATATATATATTATATATATTCTTTATAAACATCTTTTAAAATAAGAGACTATATAGTGCCATTATTACAATATTTATATTACTTAAATAATAATTTTACATAATGGTTTAAATAGATATACCTAAGTGGTTCCTAAATGTAGCATTAAGTAAAATTTGGAAATTTGAACAATGGGATATAGTAGGAACACACACTTTGTAATTCAAGTCATGGAAGCCTCATTTCCTAGCTGTGTAGTTTGAGGCATTTTTTAAAAAAGATTTTGTTTATTTATTTGTCAGAGAGAGAGAGCACAAGCAGGGGGAGCGGCAGGCAGAGGGAGAAGCAGACTCCCTGCTGCAAGGAGCCCAAGGCGGGACTCGATCCCAGGACCCTGGGATCATGACCCGAGCCAAAGGCAGACGCTCAACTGACTGAGCCACCCAGGCATCCCTGAGACATATTTTTTAACCATTTTGTGCTTCAGTTTTCTCTGAAATAGGAATAATGACACCAATATGATAAAGTTGTGGTACAGGGAAAATAAGAGAATATATGGAAGCCTCTGAAATAAAGTCTGGCAAAGCTTACTTATCCACTTACTTACTTTCCTTTTGAGATACTGTTTATTTAAATGTCATTGTCTTATTTTAAATGTATTTACCATTTAAATTGGGAAGATACTAAAACTAAGCTTACAAAAATGACACTGATGGTTTTCACAAAACTACCACTTTTTAAAAAAATCTACAGAAAACAGCATATATGTGAGCATTTTTGATAATGGGTTTCCTTCTCTATCTCTTTGAAGATAAATTCAATTCTCTTATTGTTTAGCCTTATAGTTCAAAGTATATGGCCAACTGAATTTAGTACATATTACTTAGTCTTAATCTAATTAAATAAAATATCTGAAAATTTGTCAGAGAAATAGAGAACTTTTTTGAGGTCATTTACACAAATAATTTATTTTTACAAAATATGGAATGCCTAAAGAAAAACCCAGCAGTGACACAGAGGGTATGAGGTTTAAAAAAAAAACGTTTCTCTTTTTCTCAGAAGCTGTGATTCACTAGCTCTGGCTGTTTATGGAACACCAAATATGTGTTCTTTGACCTCTGTATAATTTATTTAAACTCAAGCTCAGTAACTTTAAATGCAGTTATCATCATGCTTCAAACAATGGTCAGCGATCTGTGAAGATGGACTGCACTGTCTCATTAAACCAAAAAATCTCAACAGTCTGAAATAAGCACAGTCTAACTGCTTAACAATTAGATATGGTATCTTACAAAAATATGTGCAGCACAACTGTGACCTTTGTGCTAATTAATCCTCCCTGGCAGCCGACTCTTCTTCCACACACACCTCCTTAGTCTTGAATGTCAAATAACTTATTATTTACAAAGGCAGCACTGTCAAATACCCACTAGTACGCTGTTTTCTTCCCAAAAGATCTGGCTATCTTCCATGGCAAGCTTTGTGTTCTCACAGCTTTGAATCTTTAAGGAAGATATCAAAGTCAGGTAGAAGACAAGGTATGGGAATCCCAGAGGAGCCACTGAGTCAGAGAATGGAAAAGACGGAACGTATGAGGGAGGGTGTTCTAGGTGTGGCCACACAGGTGTGTGAACCAAAATGGAGATATGTGAAATGAGGGCATGGAGGTGTGGGCTGGAAAAGAGATAGGATTTGAAAGCTTAGCTAGCAATGAATGGTTCATAACAGTTTTAAGATTCTTCTTTCTTTCTTTATTTTTTTAAAGATTTTATTTATTTATTAGAGAGAGAGAGAGAGAGCACGCACAGCAGGGGTAGGCGCAGAGGGAGAGGGAGAGGCAGATTCCCCGCTGAGCAGGGAGCCCAACACTTGGACCCTTCCCGGGACTTCAGGATCATGACCTGAATCAAAGGCAGACGCTTAACCAACTGAGCCACTCAGGCGCCCCAGATTCTTCTCTTTGATTTATGTAGTTGGTAAGTATCAAACATAGGAGTATAAACAGGCACACTGCTAGCTGCTGAGAACACTGAATTAAGCAAGACAGACATGGTTGCTCTTCCAACAGAGATAACTGCTAAAGCATCTGAGAGTAGGAGGGAAGAATATCAGTTTAAGTCCAGTAAGGTAAATAGGGACATCTGATAAATGGTAGTGACTTCCTACAGTGGGGATACCAAAGGTGAACATGAATAATACTCAGGGAACTCAGTGAACAGTGTTTAGCCCATAGAAGGTGCTCAGTGAATAAATCTGTTGAATAAATGAGTTAAGGTCCAAGTAGGATTCTAATGAGACAACTTGAATGATGAGTGAGAAACTCCTGTAACTTCTTTGCCTTGGGTAGAAGGGGTCTTAAGGCCTCGGGGAAAATTGGCCTGCACTGAGAGCTTGTCTCCCCCAGGAAGTTAACAGCAGCTGTACCATTAATAAGTAAATGTGATGGCTGTTTTCCAGAAAAAAAGCAAGGACGTAATTCTCTCATGCAGTACAGATTTTTTTTTCCTTTCTTTTTGAGCCGTTGGCCCAATCAAAATTAGTCTTGAGAGGCTACAAACAATAAGATAAAGGTAAATAAATATCAGGTTTATTGAAAAGGCTTTGTGCAGTGGTATTCTGCATGATTGCTGAAAAGCGTCAATCTAGGAGACTTGGGAGTCTTGCAATTACAAATTAGTCTAATCTAAACATAGAATTAAAAAAAAAAAGAAAGGAAAAAGAAAAGAGCCCTTCTAGTTCCATGGTCTCTGGCCTTTTGAGTAACATCCTGAGAAGTATCATTTGAGGCTCTGATATCAAACCAGTAGTTTCATAAATGGCTGAGATTGTAGGTTAAATAAAGGAGTTGAATTTCTGATGAGTTTCACACCAGGGAACTATCCCTATAACCCTTAGCAGTTGCAAAAATAGCAACACACACATGTTCTTCCTATCTAAGAGGTGCCAAAGTGCAGACAGGCTGACCTAAAGTGCTCACCAACAACAGCTGGAAATGAAAGAAATCATGTGCACGTCTAACCTAGATTTAAAACCATTAATTTTTCCTTCAGTTTCAAAGTTATTCTGCTTTCATAGTGCACCATTTATCCGGTACAAGAAAGAAAATACTTTGAAATGATTCCCTCGGTTTTCTACTTATTATTTAATATATATTAGAACATCAACCACATACTAATGCCATGAGTGATCGAAGGAGGCACTAGAGTTTAATGGAAATAGGCAGGGTAATACATACAAAGCTCTTAGTACAGCAACTTGCACAAACTGAGCGTTAAATCAATGTTTGTGGTTATCATTAAAGACAACAGAGAGTTTTGCATTAGGTGACCTGGTTTTGAGTTTTTACTGTTTCTCACTATTTGGGTAACCTTAGATACATAGGTAGATCCTTTGCATAATTGCCTTGGTTTCCTCATGTAAAACATAACAACAAAAAAGTTTGAAAGTAAAAAACATAAATCAAAAAAATGTAAACCAAAATAAACCTGTATGGTTATTTATTATTATTATTATTATTATTATTAATTATTATTTTTATTTTTAGCTAAAATAGCTAATAAAGGCACAAAAGAATTAGAAAACTCAATGAAAAAAATGAACTCACTCAAACTGTGACAATTGTAAATATATATGTACCTAATAAAATACTCTTAGCATAAATGATAAAACTGTAGGAAGAAATTGATAAATGCAGACATGGAGGTTTCAACAAAACTCTTTCATTTATCAGGAGATCAAATGGCCCCTAAATTAGTTTAGAATCTGAAGACTTAAATTTCATAACTAAGGAGCTGGAATTAATATTTGATTTGATAATAATGTAATGCTTACAACAAAAAGACTTATGGTATATTTTGTGAGTGAGGGGGGAACTGTAAGTGATTACACTGGGACAATAAGCATAAACTGGGATTCACCTAGGACAACTGGTCATATGGAAACTCTACTTATATAAAAGCTGCTCTCCAACAATTACAGAACAAACAATTTTATCAAGCTCACACAGAGACCATTAACAAAACTGACCATTTGCTTGGCTACAAATTAAGTATCAACATATTTCTAATAACATTATAACACTAGACCATGTTTTCTGAACATAGTGCAATTGGTTTAGAAATCAATAACAATATAAATTTGCTCTTTCCTCCTTGTTTGGGCATTAAAATGCACGCCCATCTCCAAACTACTTATAGGTAAAAGAAGAAATTATGATGAAATTTAAAAATAATTATAATTATAAATAATAAGGAAGATAGAACATATCAAAATATGTGGACAGAGCAATATTGATATTTTAAAGAAAAAATACAGATTTAAGTAGCAAAATTGAAATGAAGGGCTAAAAATTAATGAGCTAAGCATCTAAATAAGAAACTAAAAATAAAATAGCCAAATAGAACCAGAGAAAGAAGAAGAAAGGAGCCAATAGGGATAAGAACTGAAATAGATGAAAAAGGGGGCAGAAATACAGAAATAGAAGAGATTAGAACATAATAAGGAAATACTATGATCAACTTTATGACAAAAAGTTTGAAATCTTAATGAAAATTATATATATATACATATATATAAATTTAAATCTATGTATCTATATATGATACTTTTTATTTATTATTTTTGTTTTTTTTAAATTTCTTTTCTTTTCTTTTTTTTTATTATGTTATGTTAATCACCATACATTACATCATTAGTTTTTGATGTAGTGTTCCATGATTCATTGTTTGCGTATAACACCCAGTGCTCCATTCAGTACGTGCCCTCTTTAATACCCATCACCAGGCTAACCCATCCCTCCACCCCCCTCCCCTCTATGATAATACTTTTTAAATAACAAATCGCCACACAAATGTTAGCTTAAAAAATAAACACTAGATGATAATAGGAAAACAGAGTTGGATCACAGAATCTCCTCTATCTAATATGTGCTTGACACAATGAACAGAAATTGGTAAAATTAGCATACTTTCGGGATTATGTTTAATTCCATGTGATAAGAAACCCCAAATAGCAGTAGGTTTAACAATGTACTGTTTATCTTTTCCCACATAATAGAATTCTGATGGGTTCAGATAACTGACAGTGACCCAGGGTTATTCCCACTTTTGGCTCCTTCATCTCTAGAGTGTGACTCTTGTTCTTAGGTTCTAAGTTGATGGCTAGAGTTTCATCAATCACCTCCTGGTATTAATCCAAAAACGGGATGAAAAGGAGAGAAAAGAGCAAAGGGAGAATGCCTGCTGTCTTTTAAGGAAGTTTAGTAGTAAGTTCCAGAAAATAACTTTGCCTACATTTTATTGATCAAAACTTAGTCACATGCCTACACTTAGATATAGCAGATGGTGGCAACTGTGATTTCTATCCTGAACAGCCATGTACACAATAATAGAACAAATGTTCTACTACTAGGGAAGAAAGGAAGAAGATATAGTGACGGTAGACGGTCACCATACTCTCACACAACCAACAATGAATTCATTAGCAGCATCCAAATTACAAAGTGATAGATTTTGAAAAGTAACTGATTCTGGTATTCAGTTTAATTCTCATTTCTCTCTTCATCTCTCAAATACCTTAAGCAGGAAAGAGGGTGAATTGAAAACATTCTAAAATTTCTTAGGATAGCAGATTGAGAGGGTAATTAGGCAGCCTAGAGAAAATCTGAGAAAAGCTTCTTAAGAACAGAAACTTCTCTATGTGACCAGCAGCATCTCAGGCCCTCAGCAGAAGCAGGAAACACCACCAGGGGTCACTGTGTTCCAGTGAGTCCAAAAATTCAAGTGGACCCTTCCTCAAGAATAATATGCCCCTGAACTCAGTGGAGTGAATTCTATTATAGACATTTAATAAAATCCCAAAAGAGAGAACAAAGACCTGGCTGTTTAAAAATGACTACACTCAAACTCTAAACTGCCCACATCTTCAAAATACCAAAAGTACATATAATAGCAAAACTTCAGTTCTCAAACTGTAGCTCAAGAGAGGGTGCCAACCAGCTATGACCAGTGTCAATGAAATTTTACCCTCATTATGTAGGAGAAAATAGAAATTCTGGACAAAGTTGCCAATATTAAGCATGAGAAAGAAGAAAATATGTAGCCTAGTAACTAAACAAACTCTCTAGAGAAAAATAAAGAAAAGGAAAAGACAGTAGATATTCTAGAGCGTAAACAGACATTACACAAGTAAAGGAAAATTAAAAAAATTTTTTGGCTGTAGAAACTATAAAACTTATTTTGATATGATAATTGCATGTAATAATATATGATATAATATTATATCAGAATGTCCCAATTATAGAACTAACATGAATTTATATATATATATATACACACCTATATATACATATATGATATACTATATGTTGCTCAAAATTGAATTCTCAATTCAGAGGAAAGATATGGTGTAATGACAGCAAATAAAGAGGAAAGAGGTAAAGAGATGAAAGCAGTTAAAGATGAAACAGAAGAACCAAATACTTGTTATCAGTGTCCCTGAGGTAAAGAACCCCCCAAATTAAGAAAAACTATGAACAAAAATGTAATTTAATAATTTCTTTGCTTTAAGGGAGAAGTGAGCTTGGAAATCAATTAATCATTAATGAAGTGATTTCAGTCGAGTGGTTGGAATTAAAGTGTGATTGGAATAGGTTTAAGAAAAAAATGTGGGAAGGACATTTGGAGACTAAATACAGTAAAAATAATAATATATTTGGGTGATATATGCATTTCTTCATTTTTTTTCTAAGCAAAGTGTCAGTACTGTATAAAATTGAAAAATAGTGTGAAAACACGTAGATTCCATTTATTAGTGTTTTTATTAACCTTTTTAGATCTTGTAGGAAATACTATAAAGAAATAATTATTATTCATCCTATTTTATTTTATTTTTTATTTTTTATTTTTTTAAGTATTTTTTTTTTTAAAGATTTTTTTTTTTTTTTTAATTTATTTGAGAGAGAGAGAATGAGAGAGAGCAAGCACATGAGAGGGGGGAGGGTCAGAGGGAGAAGCAGACTCCCCGCCGAGCAGGGAGCCCGATGCGGGACTCGATCCAGGGACTCCAGGATCATGACCTGAGCCGAAGGCAGTCGCTTAACCAACTGAGCCACCCAGGCGCCCTATTCATCCTATTTTAACTATTATCTGAAGTTTAGCAGTTTTCTTAGCTTTGCTTAAGATTTTTCTTCTATGAAACTCAAGGGAAATGGATAGCCTGTAACATGATACCCCTTACAAATTTTTATAGTTTGATTTCTTTATATACATAAAGAAATAAATAGAATGATATTCCCTTAATGTTAACTTTTCTTTGTGAGTTACTCTGCTGCTCCAAATTTGATAAAGAATATATATTACTTTTGTAAGTATAATAGATTATTCTTTAGCAAAATTCTTGAAAAAAAGGCAACATGGAAAGCAGTACACCATGAAGGCAAATATATATATATATATATATATATATATATATATATATATATACTATAAGGACCTTTAGGCAAAGTTCAATTTGCTGTCCTTCCAACTTCTCTTCTACATCCATTTCTGTTTGTTAACCATTTGTGCCAAATACAAAACACAGGCAAGGCTATACTCCATTCAGCACTACTACATTTTAACTTTTTATCTAATACTTGCTGACCAGTAGTAGATGATGCCTAGCCCCTGAAATTGCCAGAACTGTTCTGAAAAGGGAACTGATTTAAATAAGTCACATTATTTTGAATCCTTTATATATTTAGTGGTAACTAAATCTTCCAGGTATATGTATAGTTAAAAAAAGTTTGTTAATGCTAACTAAATATGTGAAAGTGAAATTTCAGCAGAGATACTTTGAAACAGGATACCCTGGGCAGGGTCCGGGAGACATCATTTGAATTATATTATTGTTGTATAAAATCAGCCTAGCTTGGTGTGTCCCTCAATTTGTTATGTTTACAAAAGTGCTACTAAACCCTTGTCACACTTTCAGGCTGAAGAACCTGGATATCTAGAGTGAATATAAATGTCACCATATTTATAATTTTCTATACTGAATATGAATATAGATTCAATTGTAGGAATCATTAAGTATATAAGCAATTCAATAGTATTATTTTGATATAAGAAAGAACTGCCGTCAAGCTGAATATAATGAAGAAGTTTGCTCCAACCTTTGAAAATTCAAACCAGTGAATTTTTGAGGAAGAAAATTACACCCAGGAGCGCCTGGGTGGCTCAGTCACTAAGTGTTTGCCTTCGGCTCAGGTCATGATCCCAGGGTCCTGGGATCAAGCCCCGCATCAGGCTCCCTGCTCAGAAGTAAGCCTGCTTCTCACTCTCCCACTCCCCTTGCTTGTGTTCCCTCTCTAGCTGTCTCTCTCTCTGTCAAATAAATAAATAAAATCTTTAAAAAAGAAAAGAAAATTACACCCAAAATTTATTTTTTAAATTTCTTAGAGAATAACTAACTCAAAATATATCTAATATTACTTATAGTTTATTCAGATGGAGCTAAATGTTCACTGAAATTTTACTTGAAACTTCTACTGAATATTTTGAGAACAGAAGGATGTGTAGTGTGCCATGGTACAGGTAGGTTTTTCTTGGGTTAAAGAGAACAATTTATAAAATAAAACAAAACGAAAAACAAGAATTTCTGGAAAATGAGATTCCACTAAGGGCATGTCATCTTTTCATCCTGTTCTTTGAATTCATTCATTCTCATATGCCACTACAATGCTTTAGTAATTCAAAAGGTGATACTTTGAGTTGTAAGTCTTTGATAAATTATTATGGGGACTGAGATGTTCTGTGATGTGACAGAAATGGACTATAGATGAGCAGAGCTCTAAATTGCAGAAAAGATGCTGGAAGGTTTAATGAAACACAACCTTTTATAACAATTTTGAAATAGCTCATACATTATTCTAAGTTCTTACTAAATCTGTTTTCTGCATTCTCTTCTATTATTAATTCAAAATTGAAATGTTGATCTCAAACTTAATATTATAAATCCCATTTTTTTTTAAATTTAAAATATATATCTATGTATTCTGTTTATATGAGCTAAGAAAATATCTGGACTAGGAACTTTATTGTTTTAAATGAATAATCAGAAAGAAATCACTTGACTGATACAACATTTAAAATCAGGATTAAACACAATATAGATAAAGAGATTAAACCATTTGCCAATGGAGACCCAAAAGTCACCTTCTGAAGGAGTAATATCTGAAGAAAGAAGGTAAAAAATACAAACGAACATGTTGGTGGCATTTCAAACACTAGAAACTGATGAAGATAATTTTTTTTCAGTCTACTGTAGAAAATACATTTTTAGCCAGCCACTATATAAGAGACATTGTGGGGTGCTGGAACTGAATTATAACTCTAAGCTCCACTCATGCTAAACTTCTGTGTATTCTTTATCTGCTCAGGCTGGCCATTAAACCCCTTTCCCAACAGGTTAGGCAGGCTATAAACAACAGAAGTAAGCTACTGACAAGCTTCAATACATTTTCAAATGAAGAGCACATTTCCATATGCCATATATCATCAAATAAATATGCTTTCCTTCTTATCCCCAAATCCAGGGTGTCACATATTTCATGTACTTTAGGTTAAAGACAACCCAAATCCCCCAAAATAGCAATGAAACAATTCTCAAAGAGTTACTTGTTTTTGATGTCAGTACTATAGAAACTGGATATACATTTTTAAAATAACAAGGTATCACTGAATCTCAGATATATATACAAAATGCTCAAAGTACTAGCAGACTATAGTTTGATTATATGGGTTATATCTTGCCCATCTAGTTTATTCCTGCATAATTCTCAGGTTAAAATTCTAAGATTCTTAGTACTTGTTAAAATTATAATTATTGTTCATTCATAATATAATTTATTCGCCAGATAGTACCTCATAACTAAAGCTTGGATAGTCACATCCCAAATATATACATTCCAGTCAATAATTAAAACCTGTTTACAGTTTTAAAAATTCAATGGTCACATTAATTCAGCACAAATTTTTACAATTATAAGGAAAGTCTTGCTTTAAAAAGGTTAATTGCTTTTATAATATTATTTATTTTAGAGTATTGAAAATACAGTTCTTCATGACTGATTTCTTATAAAGTTATTTATTTGCTTATTTGTTTTTTAGTCAAAATGATAAATGCAAATTTATAATAAATTACAATGCAATTTTTCTTTCTGATTGAATTTTCCAAGAGGTTTTAGTTTTACAGAAGAGGATTTTTCTATTCTATTCATCCTAGAACCTTTTTGTTTCTCATGATAATGAATCTAATTTTCTTGATTTTAAAATTAAGAAAAATGAAAGAGATTCTTATCATGCTTTCATCTTCTATTATAAGGCCATTGTGGTTTGACATTACTTGGCTACATAAAGTTTGATAGTTTCAATGACATATCTTTTAATCCATTTAAATCTTGATAAGATTATTTGTTTTTTCTCAGATAATGAAAATTGCTGAGGTGATTTAGAAGACCTACTTTTTTCTCCAAAAAATGACTAACAAAGGGCACATGAAGGAAATTCTTTGTTCACTAAAAATGCAGATCTTTATATAATGATTACATGAACCTGCATATTTATCAGGCTGTATTTATTAAAAGTTTAAGCACTAATTGACAACTCAAAAAATAGTCTAAATATTGCAGAGAAAAATTAAAACTCATCAGAAAATCTATGAAATCTCTATAGGGCAAAATAAAAATAGATGAAAAGAAATTATCTAAATTGACAGCCCATTTCCACTAAAACTTTTACTCTGTGAAACATCCTTATTTACTTTTTCTCTTATAAGGTATTTATGAATTAATTAAATCTATTTACCATTTTTCCTGGTGTGAATATTTAAATTACATTCCTGAGGTACATTGTGATTATAGGAGAATAAAAGTTGTGTACCATCCTATATATCTGGTCATTATAAACATAATATTTACAAGACATTATGAAAAGTTATATGGATAAAAGTTATATGAATAAAAGTTATATGGAAAAAGTGTATACATGATTCCTGTATTAAGGAGGCTTAAACTTGAATTCCAGAAGCATGACATAAATAAAACAAGTAAAATAACAACAAGGGTCATGGCAAATGGTAACATGGTAAATGACAAATAATAAATGTTGAAAGAGTTTTAATATGTCATTAATCTTTTGGTTATGGAAAATTGAAGAATGAGTCATGAGAAAGAAGAAATTAGCAAATGATCTTTGAAAGACACCTGGATCTGAAATATCCTGTCATGGAGAACATTCTAGCCCAGAAACACATATAAAAATTTTTAGATTCAGAATCATTTTGGCTGGTATAAAAGGCTCATTTGAATCTGTTTCCTTATTATAAAATAGAGTTTAAGTGTTAAATTGGAAATATATGTGAAATGCTTAAGGGTGCTGAATCCAGAATAAATATTCAATACATGAATTATTGTCTATATTGTGAAATAAAATTGTAGAGGTAGTTTTGGATTTCACCAGAGAGGGCATTCAGTGCCAAGTTATACAGTTTCAGTTTTATTCTTTATGAAATAGAAAATCATTATAACTTTTTGATCCAAGAGTGGATATGTAAAAAAACAAAAAACAAAAACAGCTACCAGGAAGATTAAGTCACACTACCTTGCTGTTGGCCAATACTCTGTTGAAGTGAAAACATGAAAAGAGCAGTGTTCAGGGACAGTTAGTGGGTTATTGCTCAGAGACAGGGTTGGTGGACAGGGACAAGCAAGGATAGTCAATTTAATAAATATTTGTGGAGTGTCCCTCAGGGGCCATGTACTTTGTATATCCTAGAGATAAAATGATTAAAAAGACAGTTTGCTTCTCAAAATGCCTGTGGAATTATAATTATGTATTTCTTAAGACAAATTACTTTTCTCTACCTCAGTTTCTCCATCAGAAAAATAGGGATAATGAGATTCTTTCTCATGGGGGTACTGTGAAGATTAAAAAATATTACACTATTAAAGCCCTTTGGACATTGCCTGACATATATAAGTGTTTCTCTGCAATATATAGCTATTATTATTATTATTATTATTAATTATTATTATTATACAGAAGACGAGAATACGAACAAAGTGTAGAAGCCCCCAGAAGAGGAAATTATAAATGGTTAGGACTGGAGCATAACGGGTGGGAAGAAAAGGAAAGCCTTCTCCAAAGAAGTGATAAATACCCACTGTGGGATCAGCCTAGTTCAGTATAACTTTGGGATCAAGCCAAAATGAAATCTGAATCTTAAGTCTACCAATATTTAGTGAATTATTTAGTCTCTTTGTGCCATATTTATAAGATGGGAATAATGACAGTGCCTATTCCAACAGATTGTAGTAAGAATCTAATGGGTTAGTGAATACACACAGTTCCAGCCCCTAGAGAGTACTTCAGAATAAGCAAGCCGTTATTACTAATAACAAGATTTTGAAGGATTACTAGACTTTTTCTATGCATACAGTAGAAAAACACATTCTGAGCAGATGAACAGCCTGTACAAAAGCAAAGAGTTATGAAAGGTATGAAGGTTATGTATGGCATTGCTTACAGGCTGAAAGGCAGGAGGCTAATGGTAGGGGAATCCAGTTACATGAAGTTCACTTTGGAGAAAGGATGTTCTTAAGGACATGCTCAATGTCTTGCTCCAACCATGAGGCAATGGAGAGGTAATTATGGAGTGTTTGATGGACAGTGATGTGAAATGTGTAAACAGCAATTTGCTGGCACAAAGTGAGTGCATTGCAAATGGTGAGGGTAGGTAGCAGATGAAAAAAGGTTTGAGGCTAGGAGAATAGGTATCAGATAAGATGATTTTTAGGGGATTTTTGGATTTTTGTTTATTTACTATTTCAGGTGTAAGATGATGATAACACTTGAATTAAGGTTGGAGATGGATGAGATTGATATTAAGGAGGTAACATAGATGAATGGAAGAGAAGAAGAAGCAGTAGATAAAAATATGATTTCTGGCTCTAAAAGTCAGGTAGATGGTGGCTTCATCAGTGAATTAGGAAATATGAAAATATTAGCAAACTTATGGGAAGGCAGGATGATAGTCATATGCATAAAGGCTGAGTTTGAAATTCCTCTAGGGTGTCAGGCCTTGTAGCAATATAAAATAGGCAGGTTTTAAAAATAAATCTTGTTAGACATATAGATGATTGGTTCATTTGAGACACTGAATATATAGTAAATATTTACACCCAGCATTTGGTGATATAAAATTTAAGTTTAGGAGCACGCACAAATTGTAGTTACAAATGGACCAAGAGAAATTTTACATCTCTATAGGAGACATTGCATAGAGAATAACAAACATTAAGGGCTGACTCTGGGCTATGGCCTAAATGTAAAAAGAAAGAAGGGACTCACCAAGAAAAGCAGAAATGGAATGGAGTAAGCAAACAATAGGAGAAAATATGGACAGTGCAGCATCACAAAAGTGAAAAGTGATGAGTAGTCAGAGCACAAATTCTTACAAGCACCATTTCTATTTAGTCTCTGTTTTATCTCTAAGGACTAAGACACTCAGTTACTATTTGCTAAGTTGTTGAGACAATGTTTTGGAGATGGAAATAACCATGACTACTATGTGCCATATATGACAGAATTTAGTTAGGAGCTTTACTTATGTTATACTGTCATCCCAACCATAATCTTATGATGTGGGCACATCTATTCCCATTTCACACATAAGGAAAATGTAATGTAGAGAATTTAAGGTAAAATGGGTATTAGAATGAGAAATTGGTTCTAACTGTAAAGCTCAGGTCCTATCCACTGAATTGTGCTATTTCAACAACATGTCATAATGACAGTAGCACTAGACCAATGATCAACAGACATAGGCAGTCATTAGTCATGTGATTTTACAGGCGTTTTTAAAAGTAGGATGAATACTGCAAGTGGTAGTACTTCAAATAGGGAAAAGTTTTGTTCTAATAGAAGATATTGCAAGGAAGTGATGGCTGATCACCTATGCCAAATGCTAGAGAGAGCTCAAAGAGGTAAGGTTAAGGAAAGGTCATTGTATTTAAAGATCAGGAAGTCACTGGTGATTTCTACAAAGGCAGTTTCATAAAACAGTGGAGACAAATTTTTGAAGTAGTGGATTAAAGAGTGCAGGGACAGGGTAAGGTGGTAGGGGAGGTGAATGTAGTGCGTATTTTAAGAATTTTAGTTGTAAACACAAGAAGATAAACAGGATAGCAGTTTGTGAGTGGGTAACACACTTAAGTAAAAGTTTAAAGATAGAGGAATTCTGAGTACATTTGTAGATGGAAAGGAAGGTGATAAGAGCAGGTGACTAAGGAGTAAAAATGAGAGCAGTGTGACAGAAAATATCTTGGCATTTACTTCAAATATGTGGAATGATACTGTATGTGGTCTTTGACACTAGATGACAAAAATAAAGGTAGAGTGAAAATAGGAAGAATTTCCACAATGATGAGAAATGAGAATGTTTGCTATCTTCTGTTACTTAACTAAAACAAAACTATTTCAGGTTGAAAATGTGCTAATCTCTTATTGTTATTCCAATTATGTTACCATTCCATGTGTTATCCATGTATTTTGAGGGTCAACTATGATATCAATGCATTGCTGAACACTTTTATTTTTTTCCTCAGTTTGTAGTAATGCTATCAATTCTAAAATGATGATTTAATTTCTGGGACAAATAGATATAACCATTCAAATATAAACATAATACATTTGCCAGGTGTCAGCTGAAATTGCTTTAAATTTTCACTAGCTTATCCTTTGTTCACCAACTTTATTTTCCATCAACCCACAAAACCAATTTCTAATTTCATATTTCAATAGAGACCATTTGCACTGATTGTAACCTTGGTATAATGACCAAACCTTGGAATCAGTTCACAAAGTCATATGCTTATTGTATCGGAGGACAAAGAGAAATAATAATGGAAGTTTTCTGCAATTTGTTCTGTTTGCAGATCTAAGGATTCAAATGCAAAAATGCAAATGCCAAAGCTACAGTGGTAGTACTGGGGCAGGGAATAGAAAATAAGGCCAAAGGTAGAATTGAAACACACATAATGCCATTGATAAGTGAATTTTCAGGCTGTTGGCCCAACCCAAATTTAAAAATATACTCAAGAAACTGTAAGTCATAATTGCCTACACTGTATTATCATTGCCTTCCTAGAAGCTTTAGAACCTATTTTTGGAAAACATTGGTAAGATGTCTCTCTGGTCAGAGACCAATAATTATAAATTATCTCTTAGGTCCTTATATTTTATGCTAAAGTCTCTAGCTCTGGGACTTACCAAGACAGTCTAAATGTGTCCCTCAGCCTCACTAAACTTTAAACAGGTTTCTTCTTGACTCTAGGCCTTTACCTCTGTTTTTATAAGACCATTTACTTTAGAAAACTTGCAATTGCAAATTCTTTCTCTGCCTCTGTGAAATCTACACAAATCTCATGTAATGTACTTAAACCTCTTGTCAGTTTTATTTATCTTCCAGTTTCTGGAGGATAAAGTAAGAACATAACTCTTGTGGATGTCTTGCTCCAAGTTGTAAAACTACCTCCTGTCATGAAGATACAAAAAAGTTTACTTTTCTTTTGGGCAAAGCAATTAGCAAATACACATGACATGTGTTCTCCCTCTGACCAGGTGCTTAAAAATCTTCTTGCTGTTTGTTTCACACTTTAGTTCTGGTCTCTCTCCCCTATTGCAGTAGCCTTAAATAAAGTCTTCCTTACCTGTGTAACTGTTTAGTGCAGTTTTTCCTGTGACAGACCTTATGGGCCCTCATCTAATATCTAATATCTGATATCCTTGTGGTTACTCAAGCCCATTTGAGGTTAAACACTGTAAATAATTCTTATTCAAAACCATTGGATTAAAAAAAAAAACAACAAAAAAAACCATTGGATTAGTAACTCTTTATAGTCTGTCACTAGCATACTCGATCTGGTGTGCTCACTATAGATAAATATCTCTGATGCTTATACAGCCTTCTTAGCAAATTTTTTAGAGGTTGTCTTTTCTTTTTAGTTTTTATAGTGCAGTGTTTTCTGCTCTTAAGTTTGAGCTGTTTGCACATTTATATTTTTTACTGTAGCCTTTCTATTTTGAAGAGATGCATCTTAGTCTCCAAATTCCTGTGATTTCTGTTTGCTATCATTTTTGTAGGTAACAAAGATTAGGCTCTATTGAACTTGCATAAAGAAAAGACTTAAACATTTCTACACAGACTCATTGACATACTTTTTTTTCCCCAAATATGTGTTTTTCTTTTAGAATCTTTGTTCTTTGCCTCATTCATGAAGATGTTCTTTTTCATGTTGTTTAAAGGAAGAAAGAGCAATAGTTGGTGTTGAAAACGTTGGAGATCAAATAGTCCTGGGTTTAATTCCTGGCCTCCAACATCTATTAATTGCATGAGCTTGGATAACTTTAAACTTCTTGAGTTTGTTTCTATATTTGTAAAGGGGCAGTTTGATGAGGTGATTTATGTTAAGCACTTAGCAATGGGGATAAGCTCTTAAAAAACATTAATTTCTTCTCTTTTTGGTAAAAAAAGAACTAGCACCTTTGAGAAAATTAACTGATTTGAACTTCAAACTGCCCATCCATCTTTTCCCTGATGTGAGTAATGAAAGGAATGAAGAGTTGGTCACCCAAGTTTACGATGATGATGAATGGCAAAGGTGTGTTTGCTTTACCTCCACCCAACAAGTATATGACTTGTAACACAGCTCTAAATTGATGATTATGTCACCATTAAATATCAGTTGTCACAATGAGTTCATTAGACAATACCCCAGGGAGTGCCTAAAGCTGCCAAACCTTTGGCAGGTCGGAAGTAGCTCCCTCCTGAGGAGGCTTTTGGCTGAGGGAGAGAGGAAACAGTGTCAGTCCTCTGAATGGAAATGACACACAGTGAATTACATAAACTGAGACTGCCAGGCCAGCATAATCTAGTACAGTGATGTGTCATCATCACTCCTAGAAAATTATCCACAGCTCCACACTTCTGTGAACAAGAGCAGGAAACTCACTCTCCAGAGAGTATTTTGGAAAACATAATTGTCTCTCCAACTATTATGACCATTTTTTTTTTTTCCAGAAGGAAAAATAGAATAAAATCTTTGCAAGTTTGTGGCAAAGACAATGGACATTTAAAATAGAATATTATTAAACATTTCCTTCTCCTTTCATTTTTATTATTTTTATGTGCTTTTGCTTTCAAAAGAATATGTTTTCTTTTTACATTATTGGATAATGAAATAAATTCAGAAAATTAGAATTGACACATCTAGACCAAACTAAAAGGGACTTACAATTATGAATTTAGAAAATCTTTGTAATATAAACTTTTAAATTGAGATTAGAGCCCAGAATACCTTCAAAACTCTTAGGTATAGGTGAGGGTAGGGACTCTTTGTCCTTTTCAATAGCTGGTTTTTAATAGATGAGCATTTACTGTTGAATGAAAGATTAAGTGTCCTAGCCCACCTCATTTAGTCCAAATAATTAAATCAGTGCTAAAAAATCAGGATTATTATGATGATAAAAGAGTTTTTGTATGTCTATTTTTGTGGACATATGTTTCTATTTGTCTTCAGCAAATGTCTAGGGATGGAATTTCTAGGTCTTATGGTAGATGTATGCTTAATTTTTTAAGAAATTGCAAAACCTTTTTCGAAAGTGATTGTACCATTTCATGTCCCCACTAGCAACGTATGAGATCCTCAGTTGCTCTATATTCTTCCAACATTTGGAGGAATCAATCACTTTCATTTTAGAAGACCTAGTGTTTGTGCAATGGCATTTCACTCTGGTTTTAATATGCATTTCTCTAATGATACTGAACACCTTTTTCAAGTGATTATGAAGTATTTATATACCTTCCTTTGTGATATATCTTTCTTCCTTATATATCTTCCTATGTTTTAGTCCTGAACATTTTTAAAAACTATATATTATTATTGACTTACAGGATTTCTTCATATGTTCCAGAAACAAGTCCCTTGCCAAATATATTTTTTGTGAATATTTTTCTCCAGTCTTTGGTTTGCTTATTCATTTTCTTAATGATGCCTTTTGATAAGCACACATTTTTAATTTTGATGAAGTCTATCAAATTCCTGTTATTTCCTTTTGTAGTTATTCCTATTTGTGATGTGGCAAAATAGCCTGTGGTTATACCTACATCATGAAGATACTATTCTGTATCTTTTAGACATTTTATAGTTTTAGCTTTTATATTTGGGTCTTTGATCTATGTTAGGTCAATTTTCATGTAGACTATAAAGTAAGTGTTGAGGTTCATTTTCTTTTCATATAAAAATTTTCTTGCTTCAGCACCATTTAATGAAACCACCTCCTTTTCTCTAATGAATTGCATTGGCACCCTTGTCAAAATTAAGTGAATGTGGTTTCTAAATTTTTCATTGATCTATTTATCTATTTTTATGATGATACCACCCTATCTTGATTACTGTAGTTTTATAACAATTCTTGAAATCAGGTAATATGAGGTCTCAAACTTTGTTTTTGCTTTATCAAGATTTTTTTCTACTTTAAGTCTTTTGTATTATCATAAAAAATCTAGAATCAACTTGTCAATTCCTATAAAATCCACAGGGATTATGATTGAAATTGCAATACATCTGTATATCAATATATGAATATCTTAATATTTAGTGTGTCAATTCATGGATATGTTCTATCTCTCAATTTGTTTTGCTCTTCTTTAATTTATCTCAGGATTTATTAAAGATTTTAGTTTAGAAGTATTGAACAAATTTTATTAAATTTATAAGTATTTTGGTGGTGGTTGATGCTATTGCAAATAGGATTTTTTACATTTTATTTTTCATTTATTTGATATGGCTATATGGAAACAAGCATTTTTGAATATTAACTTTGTATCCTGTGACATTGCAAAATTCACTTATTTTCTAGTAGTTGCTTTATAAGTAGTTTGGTTATTTTACATAGACATGATTATGTCTTCTATGAATAGAGTTGATTTTTTAAATCTTTATGCTTTTATTACTTTTCTTAGATTGTTTAGAACCTCCTGTAATATGTTGTAATTAATTGGTGAGAAGTTACATCCTTGCCTTGTTCTAGATATTAGGATGCAAGTGTATAACATGTCTTTTGGTTAGATGTTAATTGAGATCTTTCCATTTCCTTTTATCATATTAAGAAAGTTTACTTCAATTCCTGGTTTGCAGAGTTTTGTTAAAATGCTTTCTCTGAGGGGTGCCTGGGTGGTGCAGTTGGTTGAGTGTCCAACTCTTGGTTTCAGCTCATGTTGTGATCTCAGGGTCATGAGATCAATGCCTGTGTCAGGCTCCCCGAGATTGTGGAGTCTGCCTGAGATTCTCTCTCCCTCTCCCTCTGCCCCTCCCTCTCATGTTCATGCTCACACTCTCATTCTCTCTTAGATAAATAAATAAATAATAAATAAATAAATAAATCTATCTTAAGAAACAATGCTTTCTCTGATTGTATGGAGACAATTTTTTTTTCTTTTTAGTTATTAATAGAGCAAATTACATTGATTGCATTTGAGTTATTAAATTGACCTTTCATTCCTGATATAATCTCTGTTTGGCCATGTATTATCTTTTTATGTATTCTGATTTTGTTTTGCTAATATTATAAAGGAATTTTAACTATATTTTAAAAGTAATACTTGTCTATAATTTTATTTTCTTTTAATGACACAGATTTTGGTATTTCGGTTATACTGGCCTCTATTTTCTGAAAAGTTTGTTTAATATTGGTATTATCCTTTCTTAAATTTTGTTAAGAATCACTCATTAATCCATCTGGACTTAGAATTTTCTTTATGAGATGACTTTCTTAATAATAAACTCAAATTTTAAAATGGAGAACAATTCTTGGCTTTCTATTTTCTTTTATGTCAGTTTTGGAGAGGTGTGATTTTTTTTTTTAACTTGTCCATTTCACATAAGTTACCAAACACTTTGGCAATAGCTTTTTGTAATATTCCTTTGTCTTCTTTTAATGTCTACAGAATCCTTAGTTTAGTTTCCTTTTATCCCTTCTACTGATAATTTGCTATTTCTCTCTTATTCTTTGAGTAGTTTTGCTAAGTGTTTACAAATTTACAAAGAACAAGCTTTAGGCTTTATTATTTTCTCTAATGTTCTTCTATTTGTGAATTCATTGACTTCATTCCTTCTTTGCTCTCTATTTCATTTTCTTTCTTTCTACTCGCTTTGCAGTTAAGTTGCTCATCTTTTTCTAATTATAAAATGACAACTTAGATCATTAACTTTAAATGTTTTTTCTTTTGTAATATAAGCATTTGAAGTTACAAATTTCACCCTGAGCACTGCTTTAGCTGTAGCTCACAAACTTTATTATGGAGTATTTTTCATTATTATTCAATTGGATTTATTTTCTAAGTTCACTGGTGATAACATATTTTGCCCATAGGTTATTTAGGACTTGTTTAATATCCAAATATTTGAAGGTGTTGGTAAAATATAATTTAAAAAAACATCTCCTTCCAATCCAGAGAACTGCTTTACAAAAGTAGAAGAGAGAAAACAGTCTTATTATTGTATAAGAATTAAAGCAGAATGTTATGCACGTCTCGGGCAATCTGCTAAGAAATTGCAAAGATAGAAAGAAATGTCACCTTTTATATAGCCAAGGAGACACAATCTATTACATAGATGCTCTCAAGATAAACAATAACTAGTCCTCAGATAAGGGGACTCAATAGCACTGATTATCAAATACAGTTTATCCTAAATTTACTTGTCAGTTGGAGTGATCACTTGTGCTAGTTAATTGACTTTATCCAAAGAAAAAATAAACTTCTCATATCTTTATGACAAGAGGTAATTTTGAAACTTGGAGCTAGGTTCCTTCAGAAGTTAGGCTCCTATCTGCCCACAGAAACTGGGAAATAGGGGCACTATCTTTCTTGATGATTACATTTCAAGGAGATCATTACTAAGTCTTTAGGAAAGTTGCAGCTATCTAAATATCCAGTAAGTCCATAGTAAAGCAAAGCAATGATCAGAATTACTGTAAAATAACAGAATTACTGAATTTTTAAAAAAGTACATTATTTGCCTTGGAGGAATAACCTTTGAATATATCATGCCAATGGTGTATAGTTAAGTCAGATTCTTTTTTAAATTGAATTGTAGTTGACATACCATATCCTATTAAAGTGTACATGATAGTGATTTGACATTTTTTATATATTACTAAGTGATCTCTATAACAAGTCTAGTTACCATCTGTCACCATACAATATTACAATATTATTGACTATATTCCCTATGCTGTACTTTATAGCCCCATGACTTATTTATTTTATAACGTGAAGTTTGTACCTATTAATCCACTTCACCTATTTAGCCCATCCCAAACCCTTCCCCCAAGTTTGTTTCCTGAATCTTTGAGTCTGTTTCTGTTTTATTTGTTTTGTTTTTTAGATTCCACATATAAGGGAAATGATATGGTATTTGTCTTTATCTGTCTGACTTATTTCATTAGGATAATACCCTCTAGGTCCATCCATGGCAAGATTTTATTCTTTTTTTGTGGATGATTAATACACACACACACACACACACACACACACACACACACACACACCACCTTCTTTATCCATTCATTTACGGATGGACACCTAGGTTACTTCCATATTTTGGCCATTGTAAATAATGCTGCAATGAACAAAGGGTGCATATATATCTTCAAGTTGATGTTTTGGTTTTTTTAGATAAATACCCACAGGTGGAATAGCTGGATTATATAGGAGTTCTATTTATAATGTTTTTTTTTTTTTTTTTTTTTTTAAGATTTTATTTATTTATTTGAGAGAGAATGAGAGAGAGCACATGAGAGGGGGGAGGGTCAGAGGGAGAAGCAGACTCCCTGCCGAGCAGGGAGCCCGATGCGGGACTCGATCCAGGGACTCCAGGATCATGACCTGAGCCGAAGGCAGTCGCTTAACCAACTGAGCCACCCAGGCGCCCTCTATTTATAATGTTTTGAGGAAACTTCATACTGTTTCCCACAGTGGCTGCACCAATTTACTTCTCACTAAGTGTACAATGGTTCCCTTTCCTCCACATTATTGTTGACACTCATTATTTTTTGTCTTTTTGATAATAGCCAGTCTGATAGGTATGAGGTGATATTTCATTGTGGTTTTGATTTGCATTTCCCTGATGATTAGTGACATTGAGCATCTTTCATGTGCCTGTTGGTCATCTGTATGTCTTTTTGGAAAAAATGTCTATTCAAGTTCTTGGCTCATTTTTTAATCAGGTAGTTTGTTCTTATGGTATTAAGTTCTGTAAGTTATTTATATATTCAGATATTTCAGATATCTGAAATATATAAATTTCAATATTAACCCCTTTCAGATATTAACTCTTTTTTGGATGTATGATTTGCAAATATTTTCTCCCATTCAGTAGGTTGCATTTTTGTTTTGTTGATTTTTTTTCCACTGTGCAAAAATATTTTAGTTTGATGTAATCTCATTTGTTTATTTTTGCTTTTGTTGTCTTTGCCTGAAGAAAGTATTACAAAAAAAAGTATATATTGCTAAGACTGTTGTCAAAGACCTTACTGCCTATGTTCTCTTCTGGGAGTTTTATGGTTTCAGGTCTTACATTCAAGTCTTTCCATTTTGAATATATTTTGTATATGGCATAATATAAGGGTTTGGTTTCATTCTTGTATGTGTAACTGCTCATTTATTTAAGAGACTGTCTTTTCTCCATTGTATATTCTTGCCTCCTTTGTAATAGGTTAATTGACCAGGTATGCATGGGCTTATTTCTGGGCTCTCTCTTATTTTTGTTGTCTTTGTTCCATTCATCTATGTGTCTGTTTTCATGCCAGTACTGTACTATTTTGAGTACTATAACTTTCTTGAAATCAGGGAGTATGCTACCTCCAGTTTTGTTCTTCTATCACAAGATTACTTTGTCTATTCAGGGTCTTTTGTGGTTTTATGCAAATGTTAGGATTATTTGTTCTGGTTCTGTGAAAAATGCGGGTTTGGGGATTTCATTAAATCTGCAGATTGGTGTGGATATGGATTGTTTAACAATAGTAATTCCTCTAATCCATGAGCACAGAAAATCTTTTCATTTATTTGTTTCATCTTTAATTTCTTTTATCAATGTCTTACAGTTTTCAGAGTGTAGGTCTTTCACCTTCTTGGTTAAATTTATTTTTAGGTATTTTGTTTTTTTGATGTACATGTAAGTGAGATTGTTTTCTTAATTTCTTTTTCTGATACCTCATTATTAGTGTATAGAAATGCAACCAAGGAGAACTACAGACTAATAACCCTGATGAACATGGATGAAAAAATTCTCACATGAAAAAGTGCTCAACATCCAAATCAAAACCTAATGAGATATCACCTCACACCATACAGAATGGCTAAAATTAAGAAGTCAGGAAATGACAGGTGTTGGTGAGGATGCAGAGAAAGGAACCCTCCTACACTGTTGGTGGGAATGCAAGCTGGTGCAGCCACTCTGGAAAACAGTATGGAGGTTCCTCAAAAAGTTGAAAATAGAGCTACCCTACACCCAGCAATTGCACTACTGGGTATTTACCCCAAAGATACAAATGTAGTGATCCAAAGGGGCACCTGCACCCCAATGTTTATAGCAGCAATGTCCTCAATAGCCAAACTATAGAAAGAGCCTAGATGTCCATCAACAGATGAATGGCTAAAGAAGATGTGATATATATACACAATGGAATATTATGCAGCCATCAAAAAATGAAATCTTGCCATTTGCAACAACATGAATAGAACTAGAGGGTATTATGCTAAGTGAAATAAGTCAATCAGAGAAAGACAAGTATCATATGATCTCACTGATATGAGGAATTTGAGAAACAAGACAGAGGATCATAGGGAAAGGGAGGGAAAAATGAAACAAGAGGAAACCAGAGAAGGAGACAAACCATAAGAGACTCTTAATCTCAGGAAACAAACTGAGGGTTGCTGGAGTGGAGGAGGGTGGGAGGGATGGGGTGGTTGGGTGATGGACACTGGGGAGAGTATGTGCTATGGTGAGCGCTGTGAATTGTATAAGACTGATGAATCACAGACCTGTACCCCTGAAACAAATAATACATTATATGTTAATAAAAAAACTATGTTAATTGATACAAATTATAAAAAGATGATCAGTTTTCACTAAAAAAAAAGAAATGCAACCAATTCCTGTATGTTAATTTTATATGCTGCAACTTTACTGAATTCATTTTTTAGTTCTAATGTATGTATATTATATTTACATATATATTTGGTAGAGTTTTTAGGGTTTTCTGTATATACTATCATGTCTTATGCAGATAGTGACAACTTTATGTCTTTCTTTCCAATTTGGATGCCTTTTATTTCTTTTACTTACCTAATTGCTGTGGCTAGATTTTCCAATATGATGTTGAATGAAAGTGGTAAGAGTGAGCATTCTTGTCTTGTTCCTTATCTTAGAAGAAAAGCTTTCAGCTTTGCACCATTGAGTATTATGTTAGCTATGAGTTTGTCATATATGGCCTTTATTATGTTGAGGTACATTCCTTTTTTTTTTTTTTTCTTTTTTGAAAGAGGGAACGTGTCCATGGTGGGGGAGGGGCTGAGGGAGAGAGAAAATCCCAAGCAGGTTCCACACACAGTGTGGAGCTCACTGCAGGGCTCGATCTCACAACCCTGAGATCATGACCTGAGCTGAAATCAAGAGTTGGATGCTCAACCAACTGAGCCATCCAGGTGCCCCAGTACATTCCTTCTATACCCACTTTATTGAGAGTTTTTATTATAAATGGATGTTGAATTTTGTCAAATGCTTTTTCTTCATAAACTGAGATGATCCTATCATTTTTATCCTTCATTTTGTTAATGTGCTGTATCACATTGATTGATTTGCCGTTGTTGAACCATTCTGTATTACTTGAAATAAATCCCATTTGATTGTGGTGTATGATACTGTTAATGCATTGTTGAATTCCGTTTGCTAATATTTTGATGAAGATTTAAATCAGATTGATGGTTAACAATACACAAATATTTTTCTTAGTCATAAATTAATTTTTTCAAGTTGTGGTGTCGTTATTGCTTACATTTTCAAATGATTAGTGATCTAAATATTATTTGGTATCTTCCTTATGAAGTCTCACCCAATCTAATTTTAAAGAGTAGTTTAACCTTAGAGACTGATAATCAAAATTTTTAATTAAGAGAGTTCCTTGCAAGGTCTAATAAATTTCTCCTAAGTTTCATTCAATCACATGAGTGGTATCATATTTATATGACAATTTAGACCCTGTGGTAATTATTCTATCTTCTATGATAATTTTTCCCAAATGCAAAACACAAAAACATCTACTACTATCACCTAGTGTCAAAGTTGTACTACAAAGCATCCATTGAAGTGTACAAATTTAGCTTCCACTGTTTAATTTATATATCTCTAATTATTTTAGGTATTGAGGACTAACTTCTGCAAAGGACATTTTTTTTTTTTTTTTTTAAGATTTTATTTATTTGAGAGAGAGAGAATGAGAGAGAAAGAACACATGAGAAGGGATAGGGTCAGAGGGCGAAGCAGACTCCCTGCCAAGCAGGGAGCCCGATGCGGGACTCGATCCAGGGACTCCAGGATCATAACCTGAGCCGAAGGCAGTCGCTTAACCAACTGAGCCACCCAGGCGCCCCGCAAAGGACATTTTTTTTTTTGTATATAATCTAAATCAGTATTTATACTATTATAACATTCTACCAAATCTCCATGAATAACAGGCATTGAGTTTTGTTGATCTATACTGGGCCTGCAGAAAACTTACATCCCAAAGTTAATCAAGTGATATTAAATCTAGTTTTTATTTTTTATAGTTTCTGTCTGTAAATGCCAGATTTCTGTTTGTCTACTAATTAGGTTTTTTTCTTTTCTACACCATCCTTCCAACCAAACCAGTTTGCAAAATACTTCTGTGTCTGATTTAAGACTTGACTACTTAGATGCATATTAGTTACTTTTACTTTGTTATTACCAAAAATTAATGAAGATAAGCTTTTCTATGTTTGTGGAGGATAGTGGATAGTTTCCCTTGGCCACTATCTATATTTTTTGATGTGGTGATCTAGACCCTGACATGCTTTCTCCATCAAAGGATCAAAGTTTGCTGTTAGCAGAACTCCATGTAGGACCCAGTGTACCTCTCCATGCTTGGTGTTGTAAATTGGAAACATGCTTGGCAGTACTTACGCAAAGTTCTGGGGCAAAGGGAAAAGAAGCCCTTAAATGAGTAATATCAGCTGGCATGGAAGGTGTGTAGATGACTAGGAGTCCTGGGTAGCTTCTCAAAGGTAATCCAAATTGGAAGGCTGGTTTTCCTCACACTGAGATACGATAAATTATATGATACTTTGGTTTCCCTTCATTCAGCAGCTTAACATCAGTTTGTCTCTTTTTCCAAGTGATTAGTGCAGCTATTCTCTGTCCTATTGTCTTCACACAAGGACGTAATCTTTTTTCTAATTCTCAATTGTTCTCTAATCGGGGAGGTCTCTTTATCATGTCTGCTTTACTATCTTCCTGATGTGTGGATTATAAAGGACTCTTGGAGGTGGAATTGGGCTAGGACCTGAAGTGGACTCAGGGCTGGGCCCCAAGGCATATACAGCTATGCCTTAAACAGAATAGGTAACTCATTACCAGCTAAAGAATAGTACCCTCATTCTTCTTTACAGGGAAATCCACTAATGGGGTGAACCACCTGCTTAAAGATCATCATCTCACCAATCACCAAAGTCCATCTGAGGCAGGGAGGGATAAAGAGGTACAGGGGAAGAGAAGGAGCAGGGGCAGTCGAGAAAGAAGGCAGAGGGTTCTATGAAAGGCACAGAGCCTTTAATGATCACATTTTTCTTTTTTTCCTTACTGTTTTCTCTTCTGGCAATCCAAATTATTATTTTTTTTCTTTTTTTTTTTATTATGTTATGTTAATCACCATACATTACATCATTAGTTCTTGATGTAGTGTTCCATGATTCATTGTTTGCGTATAACACCCAGTGCTCCATTCAGTACGTGCCCTCTTTAATACACATCACCAGGCCAACCCATCCCCCCACCCCTTTCCCCTCTAGAACCCTCAGTTTGTTTCTCAAAGTCCATAGTCTCTCATGGTTCATCTCCCCCTCCGATTTCCCCCCTTCATTTCCCCCTTCCTGCTATCTTCTTCTTCTTTTTTTTTTTTTTTTTTTTTAAATAATGTATTATTTGTTTCAGAGGTACAGGTCTGTGATTCAACAGTCTTACACAATTCACAGCACTCACCATAGCACATACCCTCCCCAATGTCTATCACCCAGCCACCCCATCCCTCCCAACCCCCACCACTCCAGCAACCCTCAGTTTGTTTCCTGAGATTAAGAATTCCTCATATCAGTGAGGTCATATGATACATGTCTTTCTCTGATTGACTTATTTTCCTTAGCATAATACCCTCCAGTTCCATCCACATCGTTGCAAATGGCAAGATTTCATTCCTTTTGATGGCTGCATAATATTCCATTGTATATATATACCACATCTTCTTTAGCCATTCATCTGTTGATGGACATCTTGGCTCTTTCAGAGTTTGGCAGTGCAATTGCTGGATCATATGGTAGCTCTATTTTCAACTTTTTGAGGAACCTCCATACTGTTTTCCAGAGTGGCTGCACTAGCTTGCATTCCCACACATAGCGAATATCATTCTCAATGGGGAAAAACTGAGAGCTTTCCCCCTAAGGTCAGGAACACGGCAGGATGTCCACTATCACCACTGCTATTCAACATAGTATTAGAAGTCCTAGCCACAGCAATCAGACAACAAAAAGAAATAAAAGACATCCAAATCGGCAAAGAAAAAGTCAAACTCCAAATTATTTTTAAATTATTTTTTCAGAATTATATTTATCCCATAAATACCAGTAATTTACTTGATTGGGATGAAGCCTAAGAGCCCCAGCAAACACACTGATTTATCCACACAAAGAGAACCATCCTCAGACCACTACAAGACTAGATTGTCTTATATCGATCCCAAATATGACAGAGAGGTAATACCCCTTTAAGGGAAAAATCTGCAGGAAACATTCCTGGCTTCCCATATTTTCCAGTCATATGGTGATCCTGACAGGATTTTAGAGCTAATATTACCCATACTATACAATCATAATAGTGAATTTAGAGAGGGTAGTTCATCTGGCTAGTATTTAAAACAGCAGAAAGCTAGAATTTATATAAACTCTTCTTTCCGTCTTCCTTCCTTCCTTCCTTCCTTCCTTCCTTCCTTCCTTCCTTCCTTCCTTCCTTCCTTCCTTCCTTCCTTCCTTCCTTCCTTCTTTCCTTCCTTCCAAGATATGTTTATTTAATTGAGAGAGAGAGACCACACAGAAGGGAGGGGCAGAGGGAGAGGGAGAATCTTAAGCAGATGCGGGGCTAGACTGATGAGGGGCTAGACTTTCAGTTAGTCCACTAAATTCAGGAAACACCAGACATCTAAGAAGGCTTGCACTAACAATTCTTTTGTTTCAGTGGGCACACTCCATTTCAGATCAAGAGATGGGATGACGTAGTCCCCATTTTTATTATAAATATGGCATATTCTTTCTTTAGCCCAATTCCATAGGTTGAATGTTTGTTCCTCCTGTGATGTTCTCAGCTGTATTAGAGTTAGTACTCATTGTAAGTCATGTTAATCCAGGTTCAAATATTCAGCACCCAGAGGCCCGCAAACTGCTCTTTTATCACTAATTCTAATAACCTTCTTAGTAAAGGTTCCCGAGAGAGCTCGTTTATACAGAGTAACAAACTAGCTCCATTCTGAACTGTGTATTCTTTAGTTTCAGCTTTTTAAATTTAGCTAAACCTAGGCTCTGTTGCATTTCCCTCAGCCTGACCTTCAGCCTGGACATTGCCTTCATTACCAACAATAAGCTGCTGTGATTTTTGTGGCTCACATTGTTTGTTTTCCTTCTCTCAGGAATCAGTGCTGTGCTATCTGAAAGCCATTGTTTTATACATATTGTTATATGCACATTGTTATATACATACATTTTGGAGTTTTTTGGTTTTTGTTTTTTTTCAAAGATTACTTTTTTTAAAGCAATCTCTACACTCAACATGGGCCTTGAACTCACAGCCCCGAGATCAAGAGTCACATGTTCTACCAACTGAGCCAGCCAGGTGCCCCCATATATATTTTGTTTTTAAAGTTGTTTAGGGTGGAAGGAAAACTTTAATTCTTATTACTCCATCTTGGTTGATGACTATAGATTTTGTATTGATAGATATTATAATCCTTGTAAGAAATTTCTTACAAAATAAAAAGAATAAAATTAATTAAGAATTAATTAATTAATTAGGACTCCTATTCTCTTAGTGAATAAATTTCCTGAAATTAAGATAGGGAACTTCACAAAGTTTTTTTCACAAGATTTAGGTTGTACTTCATAGCTATAATTTGGATTAAAAGTTAATCATATCTTTTTCTGTCTATATATTATAAAATCTAACTTAATAAAATCATTTGCATGTAATTTTATTTAGATGTCTGGGAGCTGACTTACTAAAAAAAAATTGAAATTTTACATATCCTTTCAATTTTCCTCAGATTTGTTCCCCCAAACTATAAATGCATTATTCTACTACTCTCAATGACCAAATGTCTTTCATAACTAATGTAAATTAGGTTAGAGATAGTCATTAACTTTTATAAGGAAAAACCTTAATAGAAAAGTGCCTGAAAATGGGCATAAGTAACATCCATACCTAAATGAGGCATGGAACTCTGTGAGTCCTTATACCATCTTTTCGGTTAATAAGAAAAACAGCCATGGAAAAAAATGATACTGAAGAGTATACTAAAAGTCTAGTTCAAAAGGAAGACAAATTTCTCCTGCTGTTATAGAAGTACCTCTTAATATGATTTTGTTTAATTCTGACTCTTAAGCTTAAGCAGAAATTCCAGTGAAACTAAGTGATTATATTTTAATTATGACCTACTTTTAAACAAAGTAGATTGGCAGAATTCTGTGCACTTAATAAGTAGCTGTATTTCTTGAAATACATTTGGGCTAGCCATGGTTATTGCACACCTACTCTATGAATATTTCAAATTAAAGCAGCTGACTCTATGGATAGGTTAAGTGAAGATCAATTTACATTCTTTCAATACTCTTCTCCTGCAGTTCTCAAATGTGAAAGCAAAATGGCATAATTTCTCACTATTAAGTAGAGCAATTCCAGATATTTAGAACCCAACCATTTCAGAGGTATTGTCTGCTTGTTTCTAGCCTTGGACTGGTCATCAGAAATGTGGCTTACAAAAGCACCTTACATTTTAGGTTGCTTGTTTATATTAAATTGGGGGCAAAACTTACACATGTCTACTTGTTAGTAGTTCTGCCAAGAAACAATTCATATAGGAGGAAATATATACAAAATAATATGGTTATTTTTGTTATTTTAGAGTCAATGGCCCGTGTTATTTCCCTTTTCATGGGAGATAATTAAGATCTGATTTTCTTACAGTTGAGGTAACTAATCACTTTGGTGCACAGATAAACCAAGATAAAGAGAGATAAGATAAAGTGTTGAATAAAAATGATTTTAGGTGAAATCAATATAAACTGTTCACTGAGTTCAGTCAAGTGAACTTTTAAAATTTATTTATTTATTTTAGAGAGATTGAGATAGAGAGAGAGAGAGGGAGCACACACGCAGAGGAGAGGGGCAGAGGGAGAGAAAGATAAGAGAAACCTAAGCAGACTCCGTGCTGAGGGCAGAGCCCATCACAGGGCTCCATCACATGACCCTGAGGTCAGGACCCTGAGATCACAACCCGAGCTGAAACCGAGAGTCAGACACTTAACTTAGTGTGCCATCCAGACACCCCCAGTCAAGTGAACTTTTAAACTTGAGAATATAGCTAATCAGTAAGTACATGATGTTTTAATACAATAATGAGATGAAAATATTTGGTATGAAAAAATTAAGAACTTGTCAGAATAAAGTTTAACTTGATCTCAAGATAAGTATGCCTGATAATTATCTGAGCAGATTTATCTTTTATCAAGAAATTAACACCTAAATAAGAATTGCTTTTTAGTTTCTAAATCAATTTTTAAACTAAGAGGCAAAAATTAAAAATAGCATAAGCTGATAACCTCTTGAAAGAGCCTTCACTAGCTGCGATGCTACCCCTGACTTTCTTCACAGTCCAGATAACTTTGACTACGGCTTTATTGAGAAGTGGACATGAGGTTCAGCAACATCTTTCTTTTACCTTCTTTGAATCTCTCTCAATTTCTTTATTTCTGTTCTTATTCTCATAAATTAGTAACTGAGCTTAGTTGCTGTAAGGGTAATAGCCTCCAAACTAGTGTCTCTACCTCCAGTATCATCTTCTGATCCATATTACATGTTGCTGGAACAATTGTCCTAACATACAGATAGAGCATGAAAATGACTGGCAGCTCCTTTACTAACTCCTGTTTACAGGATGAATCATAAGGTCCCTCAATGAAGGAACCTCATCTCTAAGAGCTTTTTCATTTGCAACAATTTCCCATATATATATATATATATATATATATATATATGTATATATACACAAATACTATCTCTCTGCTCAAGCCACATTGAATTGATTGCTGTTTACCAAATCACAGTGATGTTATACCTCAATAGTTCCTTCTGAAATGCTACCGTTGATACTCTTTACCCTTCAAGACTGTTAAGACTCAATTACCATCTCCCCTACAATCTTGCCTTCTGCAAGGGAGAAGGGGCTTATGTTTAAAGAGATTTGGAAAATTCTAGATTAAATGCATTTACTTATAATAGAAACTTAAGTATGCTTTTAGTGATAGCAAATATCCAAATTGGGCGGGGGAATCTAGTTAGTGTGCATCTTCCTCAAAGTGATTTTGCCACAGAACACATTTTTGGGCAGAACATCTTGTGGATCAGATTCCATGAAATACTAGTTTGAAAAAAATTTTTTCAAAACTTTAAAAAAAAAAAACACAACTTTTCCAGCTTGATATAAAAATGCTTATCTAGAAATGGGATGCTTGAGTGGCTCAGTTGATTAAGCATCTGACTCTTGATTTCAGCTCAGATCATGATCTCAGGGTCCTGAGATTGAGCCTTGCACTGGGCACAGAGCCTGCTTGAGAGTCTCTCTTTCTGTATCCCTCTCCCTCTCCTCCCCAGCTCTTGCGTTCTTGCTTGCTCTCTCTCTAAAAATAAATAAATAAATAAATAAAGATAAACGCTTATCTGGAAAGACAAATTGAAGTGATTTATACATATAAATCAGAGCCCTCTTGCTGACTCAAACAGCCCCAGATAAAATTTTTATAAATATCTTAATTTCTTTAGTGAATTTTATATTCGAGAAAACTTTTTTACCCTACAAGTTAGTGTCTTTGAACAAGAGTGTTTTTTGTGAACTTTACTGGCAAAGTATTAAATTAACATATTTGATTTAAAAATAGTGTTTAACATTAACATAGTTGCTGATACAAAGCTGGCGGTCTTTTTTTTCTTCTCTCTACTAAGTGCCACCATGTTGTTGGTCCTGTGAGTCATTTCCTTGCTAAGACTGGCTGAGAAGGGGAGAAGAAGGTGAGAAGCTTCTGATTCTTGACACAGCAAGAGATTGCTTTTTCTAATGCTTTTGATGAATTCTGATCTCGTTCCCATTTTGCAGAAAGCTGGAAGTTACTCTGTAATTATCAACAGTCAGAGCTCTGTGGAGTTATTCTTCTCCTAAAATAAAAGCAGGGATTAAATGCAAAATCCTTTCACTTTGAGGAAAGAAAAATTTATTTTCTTTCTCTTTATACTGTCAACTTTAAATTTTTCTCCTCTTTGGGGCGCCTGGGTGGCTCAGTCGTTTAAGCGTCTGCCTTGAGCTCAGATCATGATCCCAGGGTCCTGGGATTGAGCCCCGTGTCGGGCTCCCTGCTCAGCGTAGAGTCTGCTTCTCCCTCTGCTGCTGTCTCTCTGTCGAATAAATAAATTAATAAATAAATAGTATAAAAAAATTTTTTTAAATAAAATTTTCTCCTCTTTGTGGTTTTTTTCTTTATTGATCTGAAGTAATTTCTTTTCTTCTTTCTTTTCTTTTCTTTTCTGGTGGGAGGGCCAGAGGGAGAGGGAGAAAGAATCTTAGGAAGGCTCCATGCCCAGCGAGAAGCCTGATGCACAGGGCTCGATCTCACAACACTGAGATCATGACTTGAGCCAAAAATCAAGAGTCAAATGCTTAACCAACTGAGCCACCAAGGCACCCTGAAGTCCCTTATGACTTTCTCGCATCTTATCTCCTAGTCAAACTTTTTAATCCTTCTAGCCTATGGTTATTGCCCTTATTTATGAATATTTCTCTAGATAGATAGAATATATACTCATATAAGAGGTAACATGGCAAGGTGGAAGCTGCAATCTCATGTGCAGACCCACTGAATAAAGCTAGTGGTCAAGTATCTACCATGTTTCAACACTAGGACTCAGCCAGATACCTAGACACAGCCAACCACAGGTGTCCAGACGTTTCTCTCCAGACACCATAATTTCCACAATCTATAGCTATTCTATACATTTTATGATTCTTTAGATGTCATTTACTTTCCTTCTAAATGTCAATATTCATTTTAACAAACTGTATTAAAATTTATAATAATGATACCATTTGCATAGAATGTTGGCTAAAATACCGACTTTAACATTGTACTTCTTTAGAATCTTTCTGTTGCTTTCAAGGAAAAAAAAATCTCTTCAAATCAAAATTTGTCCGTTTTTTAAGTCAGATAATTTTGAGAATATGAAACTGTCCTGGTATTTCAACCCAAAGTAAATTGAATTCAGGATGATAATAATTTTACACATAGAAGGCTGCCTCTTGGAAATAAAAATCTTTGTGAAGCATCGGCAGTATGTCTTTTGAGAAAGCCCTTTTACATTGCCTCTGATCTTTGCATATCAATCTAATCTCAGGGTATTACCACAATTTCATACCCACAGTCATATTTTAGCTACAAATTCAAGAAACTAAAATAATAGTGATGATAATAAAGTACTCAAGAGCTAATTTAATTCAATTAATTATATGTAAATCTTCAGAATATTGAAGCGTGGGGGAGGTAAAAGACAAGAAAGGAATCTGATAAAGTAAATGCTCTTTTATTCTTGCCTTGGTTTGTAAGTTAATATTTTGACAACAAGGTATTGATAAATAAAAGGACAGAAACAGGTGTGTACTAGCACAGAGAGAAATACACTTGAAACTAATATAACATTGTTTGTTAATTATGTTTCAATAAATAAAGAAGGATTGCAACAAGCTAAATTGTCACTGACTTGGCACAGGGAACATAATGTTGAGTTTTAACTAAACAAAAATCCTTAACACAATTTTTTTTTTCAACACATGATTCACAGTTGAAATTATAATCTTTGTCTTTCCTTTGGTATCAAAAAGCATTCTGTTTTCATGGAGAGAGCAAAAATTAACAAGAGAGGTTCGTAAGGCCCAATATTTATATCAGGATTATATTTTTTTTTTGCTCCAGATCTCCAGAACAATCCTAAAGAAACAAAACCTGAGGCCATCACTTCATGCTTATTTTTTTTAAAATCTGGGTCAGTAATAAATAATCTTCATAAATATATTTTGTAAAATAATGTGTTCATGAGAAGCATGCCCATTTTAAAACATATTCTACAAACTGCTATTTTATTTAGATTGGTAACTGCCATGTAACAATAACAGTGAACTCTGCATGCAGTCTGTGCTCTTCTTCCAGTATTGGAGCTCTTTCAATGAAAAAAGCTACATTAAGGATCAAGATTTTTTTAATTATCAGTTACATCTTACGAATATTTAGTTTCTTTCTATAAATGTTATCTGAGCTAGACTTTCACAATATTAACATGGGAATCTCTAGATGGAAACAGTTATTTCTTTCTTTTTTTTTTTTTTTTTCATTTTGAGATGCTCAGATGCCTCAATTTCAAAATGGATTCTCTTAACTTTAGGTTTCCCCCCTCACTTATTTTTTTTTATTTTTTATTTTTTTATTTTATTATGTTATGTTAGTCACCATACAGTACATCATTAGTTTTTGATATAGTGTTCCATGATTCATTGTTTGCCTATAACACCCAGTGCTCCATGCAATACATGCCCTCCTTAATACCCATTACTGGGCTAACCCATCCCCCCATCCCCCTCCCCTCTAAAACCCTCAGTTGTTTCTTGGAGTCCATAGTCTCTCATGGTTCGTCTCCCCCTCTGATTTCCCCCCCTTCATTTTTCCCTTCCTTCTCCTGATGTCCTCCCTGCTATTCCTTATGTTCCACAAGTAAGTGAAACCACCCCCTCACTTATTTTGCATATTTATTCTTATTGATAATTATTATAATATTATTAATATTTATGTTATCAAAATCATGTCAATATACTAATCAACTTATTGTTACTTTATTACCAATAGCATTGATAATTTTTATTATAATTAATAACATAAAAATAATCAAAAACAATGGTAATGAAAACACTTATGAAATAAATAATATTTCTCTTTTCTGGATTTAGAAACTGATAATTAGAAAGTTTAATTAACCTACCCCAAGTCACTTAGCTTGTAAGTTGCTATGTAGGATTTAAATTCAGTTTTGTTCAATTCTTAGCTACTGTGCTATGGTGTCTTATTTTCCTTTCCTTATTTTTTGTTAACTTTTATTACTTATCCTCTATTGGTCTTTTATAACCTAGGAGGGCTGAATATATTTGATCATTTCCAATAAATTTTGTTAATAGTAAAACGAGGTTGAATCTGAGTTTAGTAAATAATTAAAATAGGGAATAGAGATTCTGCTAAAAGGTAGAAATCACACAAAGATAAAATTTTATAAAAAAGGTTAGTTAGAGATGTGTCTGAAAACTTTAAAGTGTTTTCAAAAGCACAATTTTATAGAGTGGTATTAAAACAATTTTTCTTCATTTTTTTTCATACTGACTTTATTCACTTATTTTGTGCTTGTAATATAACAAACATTCTGATGGACATTTAAAATGAAAAAAAATTCATAAGATATAATCCTTATTCTCAGGTAACACACATTTCTGTGGGAGGGATGAGATAAGGACAAGACAAAAGTCACAATGCAATTAGTTCTCTTGGGCAACTGTAAGTGTCTTAGCAGATCAGAAGCAGAAGGGTTAGGTTATTATAAAAATGTCAGTTTACTACATTTATTCATAGATTTCACTCTACCCACCAAAATGTGGATTAAAGAAATAATTTGCAAGAATAAAATATTTCCAATTAGTACTTGCAGACAATGTACAATGTAGCGATGATGTGAGTAATATGGTATAAATAGACATACAAATAGAAAGTGTTAAATGAAGTAAAACATTTACACAATGTTAAATATAATTAACTTAAAATATCCTATGCTTTATATTTTGGTAACATATCTGTGGGAAACATATATTCATATAAAAAAGACAGAATAAAACAGTTTCCTTCACCCATCAATGTTGTGATTGAACGTACCATTGCCAAGGACAGAAGTAAACAGTGCTAAGATTATTGGGAGAAAAGATATTGACTGGTCAGTTCTCTGTGTGAGGCCAAATAGAACTCACGGGCAAAGTACAGTGAATCTAAAGGAAATTACCATTTGTCAATTTCTCACCCATAGGATGGTTACTCAGCACCATGACACTCTTTTTGACTTTTTTGGGTCACTATAATGAAATCTGTTTCCTTACAGGATACTTGTTTTAGCTCCTTGATTCTTTTACCTTTTATTTAAAAATTACCACCATCATCCTCAAGTCCAAGGCCAGAGATCAAATGAGCTGAAATGGAAAAAACAAACAAACAAACAAACAAACATGTTTTAAATAGTTATGTAGCTTCAATTTGGTCTTGCTAAATGGATTTTTTTTTTTTAAGATTTTATTTATTTATTTGGCAGAGAGAGAGAGACAGCAAGAGAGGGAACACAAGCAGGGGGAGTGGGAGAGGGAAAAGCAGGCTTCCCATTGAGCAAGGTGCCCAATGTGGGGCTCAATCCCAGGACCCTGGGACCATGACCTGAGCCGAAGACAGATACTTAATGCCTGAGCCACACAGGTGCCCCATGGATTTCTTTTTGATAGAGAAAAAAATATTTTGTTTGGAGTGCTCAGAAATGAGTCATATTTCACAGTTGATGGTAATTTCCATAATCTCACAAGGAGAAACCTGTGTCTTAAATATTCTTAAACTTCCTCTTCCCACATCGCATCTTTCAGGTTGTAACTGTACTTGAATATTAAACTCTACTCTAGCAATTATCATGTTTATTTAATAGAATCACTGGTAAAAAACATAGACTACACTTAATAGTTATTAGTTTTTTTAGAGAAACAGAAAATGTGTGTGTGTATGAAGTTAATAAAGATAATTTTTCTTTAAGTCTATGTCAATATTTATGAACAATGTCTTCCTTTAAAATAACATATTTTGGGGTGCCTGGGTGGCTCAGTCAGTTAAGGTTCCAACTCTTGATCTCAGGGTTCAGAGATTGGGCCCCACATGGAGCCCTGCAAAGGGTGCTGCACTGGATGTGGAGCCTGCTAAGATTCTCTTGCTTCCTCTGCCCTTCCCCCCTCCCAAAAAATAAAAGTAAAAAAAAAAAATTTTAAATAAAATCACATATTTTATTTTGGTCACTGCAATGTAAAAGAATATTTGCAAATGAGCCTTCTATGTAATAATTAGCTATAAATAGCCTAGTGGTTATAAGCAAGGACTCTGGATATAACACTTAAGATTGAATCCCAACTCTTTCATTTACTAGCTTTATGACCAGGACAAACTATTCAGTTTGTCTGTACTCTAGTATCTTCCCTTGTAAAATGGGGAAAGCAATGGTACCTACCCATAGCTTGTTAAGCTTTAGTTGCACATGTAAAGCTAGTGCCTATCTCATAGCAGTTATTATATAAATTTTATCTGTTATTAATATTCATATTGCCATGAATATTATTAACTGATCATTTAGAAAAACTAAACATTCGAATCTTTTAACTTTCTCATAGGTTCCAGTCTTAAAGAGAGTGACAGTTTTCTAATTTTGCTCTTTTCTTTGTTAAATATATAATATATAGAAAGAATATTTTACTGATAAAAGAAATATTTAAACTAAAACCTGGGAAGCCATATAAATATTTTAAAAAACCAGACTGCAAAGTGGTAATACATGATATATGTGGTATTTTTTCAGAGGGAAAAATTTTACTCTAAACTTGATAAGATGAACCATGTTGAAAATTATAATGTATTATTACAAAGCATTGTACACTGGTATGTTTTATTGGATTACCTACAGGTAGATCTTCATTTTTTAAATATATAAAGCAAAATAGAATACGTTCAAAATATTTAGTTGAAAGTATGCAACAAATAGAAATAACCTTATTTTTATGAGCCAATAATAAGTCAGAACTTTGTTAAAGTAGAAGAGGGAAATGAATTAAGTGAGCTAACGGATCACTGCTTTTGTTCACTAGATTAACTCCCTCCCCATCCCCAATAAGTATTTATTCCACCTTCAAGAATAGAAATGCTACTTGGTCTTGAAACTTGCCTCCTTATACTATACTAAGATTATGTCAATTGTCAAGATTAGAAGGATACCAGGGGGTATTGGCAGCTTAAGGGAATTTCATTTACCTGAAGGGCCACTGTGAATCCCAATTAGAGAAATATATTTTTGGTCACTTATTTCTAAATGTGCTGATTGTCAGGATCTCTTGGAGAAATTTTGAAAATGCAGATTCCTTACTTCCACCTTGAGTGAATTCACTTAAAAATATTCAAAAAATATTTTGTGAATGCCTGCTTTATGCCAGGTAATATTCTGGAACCTGAAAATGCAGCAGTGAGTGAGAAAATGTCCATATTCCTTTGGAGCTTAAATTCCAAAAAACAAACAAACAAAAAATCCAGTAGGAGTGTGTGTGTTGGTGGGGGAGGAGGGGTAGGGGAAATGCTGGGTGATAAATGTACAAAATACATAAACTCAGAGAAGACAAAATAAAACCAGATAATAGAAGGGCTGACTACTAGAATTTTATTCGAATTTTGGTTGTTAGAGAAGACTTCTCTGAACAGGTGACACTTAATCTAAAACCTTAAGGAGATTGGGGAAGAGAGCTTCGGGTGAAAAGAACTGAGAGTGTAAATATACTGCAGTGATAGATGTAGAGTTTTGGAGAAATCAAAAGAAGATCAGTGTGAGAAACAAGATGATATGAGACATGGCCTAGGAAGGAGAAAGGGAGGCTATGGATGTCACAGCAGAGAGAGTTTTGGATAAAATGTACTCAGCTTTGACTACCTCATGTCTTTTTCTCTTGGCCTGTGGACTTTAATATCCTCTTTACCTGGGCCTCCAGGATTGTATCCTTTCCTTCCTTCCTTCCTTTCTTTCTTTCTTTCTTTTTCTTTCTTTCTTTTTCTTTCTTTCTTTCTTTCTTTCTTTCTTTCTTTCTTTCTTTCTTT